>NC_092333.1:249848125-250149062 GCF_046630445.1 Rutidosis leptorrhynchoides
AAAATCTCATAATAATGCTCAAATCTCACAACCTGGTATACTTTTTACCTTCAACCTACACCATCCGTCCAAGATCTAACAACATAGTTGACCTTAGGTCCCTAACACACTTATACATTAAGATGTCAGAAGGGCATTTAAATTCCCCCAGGTTGGAGTATCTTTCGTTGATGCTCATTTGTACCCAATGACTTCAGAGTCGCCTCAAATCGCCCTATATCATTCCTTGTCCGACATGAGGACATGATTGAAGGTCTTTAAAGGAACCTGGAAGAATTACACAAACCCGGGCGTTTTGAAGACATGCATCGACACATTTAAACATCGATGTGTACCCTACGGAACCTACGCACCTACACCGACAAGCCGTGGGATAAAGTATGCATAATTCCTGTTGGGATAGCAAGGATGGAGCATCACTTAGATGGAGTTGAGTAGAAACTCGAAGTTGATCACGTTATCTTGAACTTGTGAAGTGATGACGGAATGGAAGTATGAATTAGTTTAATATAATGACGACTGGCCGATGTGATTATATTGCGGTAATTCATACAGAAGTTTCGATGTTGTTACATGAGGAATATGAAATGATCAAAGAGAATTTTGGAAGACACAGTAGTGTATTTATTAGGCGGACTACTAGAAGTGGCAGAAGAATGGCCACATGGCCAAGGAGGTCAAAGGGGACTCACATGGATCTGGAGTATAGTGGAGACTACGTTTCTTCTCAAAAATATTATTGTTTAAGAGTTGTTTACTACTGGAGCGGTTGATACCCTAGATCTAAGAACTTTAGTGTTTTGATTAGTAAGCCCTAAACACCCATGGATGTTAAGTATATTTTATGGAGCAAAGAAATGGAAAAATAACAAAGGTAGATGAATAATTTAAGGTAGTACCTTAAAATTAACATGTGGGTCATTTGGAGATGACCTCATGTCAACAAAACTTGGAAGTTTTTAAGTAGTAATTTGTAAGACCCGTGTATTTTTCCTTGTACATAAGTGTGTTTAAGATTCTTGTAGTGGAAGTTTTGTTGTACATGATTAAAATGTAAAAGAAGCTGAACTGGGCATTTGGCGTGCCGCGCGGCCTTATGGCGCGCCGCGTGGCCTTATGGCGCGCCGCGCCATTACGGGCTGACAGATTCTTCCTTCTTTTCAAATTAGATATTTTGGGGGCAATTTGGTAAAATCAATTTGGGGTCCGACTTTAAGGCCCCAAATCAGTTGTTGGAGTCTCCTTTACTCCATTTCCATCTACTTTATCATCATCCATTAATTCTAGTGAGAGAGAGTGATTCAAGAGTGAGAAAGCTCCATTTAAGGAAGAAGAAGCTCATTTCGGGTTAGAGCTCGGGTATTAAAATTTTTTATCTCCTCTTTTGCTACGTTTTGATAGTTGTGGTAAGCCCTAAACCTAACTTCCTTATTTTAATTGTATAAGAGTTAGGGTTTGTGTAAGGGATGAACATTAAAACCCATTTGCTAGTAATTTGGGGGTTTTGGGTGAATTTGGGTCATGTAGACCCAAAGATGACTAATTAGGGTTTTCAAAGTATCAAATTATGTTTATGAGCTTAAATTAGTTAGTTAAATCACTAGCACACTTAAATATATGTAAAGGGGTGTTAAGTGGGTTAGTGGATGACCCGAAATGGGAGTATTGACTTTAAATTGTCAAATGGGTCAAAATGGTCCTAAGTGGGTTAATGTTTGTATTTGATGCATAACCCTTGTATTGGAAAGCGTCTTAGGACTTAACTTGGCTAATGATTAGGGTTTTGGGGATGTTAACCCACATATTAGGGTTAGGGTTGCAAATGGGTCAAAATTACACCATGGGTCAAGATAACCCTAGAACGGAGTTTTAGTGGGTTAACCAACTTGGCTTTGTGATTGATATTATGTATTATGTAATAGGTGCGTTACATTGAAGTTGAAAGCTCGGTTATCTCTCACCAAGGCGATGAGGTGAGTGGAATAATTATATATGTATGTATATAGTTTATTTACTTGTGGGTTATGGGTTGAAGTCCGATGTTGATGGTACCATACCCTAGAGCATATTGTGTTGTTGATGAGGGTTTAAAGTTCGTTATTGATGATACCTTACGTATGGAATTAACGTTCAATGTTGATGATGCCATACGATTATTGTAGTAACATTGATGAGGGTTTAAAGTTCGTTGTTGACGATACCTCATATGTGGGTTTAAAGTTCGGTGTTGACGATACCACATTAATGTAGGCGAATGGGATTAAAGTTCGATGTTGACGATACCATTCGTTAGGCTAGCCTTGAGATCTTGAGTACTATGGATGTTGTGAACACCATCGTTATACTTGCGTTGTAGCATAGTGTATTGTTGTGTTATATGATTTTGTTATACTAACTTTGTGTTCGTGGTTCTTAGCGTTATATGAAATGTCCCGTTATTATTGATTAAAAACGTTCCATATTAATTGATTTCGTTGCGAGGTTTTGACCTCTATATGAGACGTTTTTCAAAGACTGCATTCATTTTTAAAACAAACCATAACCTTTATTTCATAAATAAAGGTTTAAAAAGCTTTACGTAGATTAAATGATAATCTAAAATATCCTGTTTACACACGACCATTACATAATGGTTTACAATACAAATATGTTACATCGAAATCAGTTTCTTGAATGCAGTTTTTACACAATATCATACAAACATGGACTCCAAATCTTGTCCTTATTTTAGTATGCAACAGCAGAAGCTCTTAGTATTCACCTGAGAATAAACATGCTTTAAACGTCAACAAAAATGTTGGTGAGTTATAGGTTTAACCTATATATATCAAATCGTAACAATAGACCACAAGATTTCATATTTCAATACACATCCCATACATAGAGATAAAAATCATTCATATGGTGAACACCTGGTAACCAACATTAACAAGATGCATATATAAGAATATCCCCATCATTCCCGAACACCCTTCGGATATGATAAAAATTTCGAAGTACTAAAGCATCCGGTACTTTGGATGGGGTTTGTCAGGCCCAATAGATCTATTTTTAGGATTCGCGTCAATTAGGGTGTCTGTTCCCTAATTCTTAGATTACCAGACTTAATAAAAAGGGGCATATTCGATTTCGATAATTCAACCATAGAATGTAGTTTCACGTACTTGTGTCTATTTTGTAAATCATTTATAAAACCTGCATGTATTCTCATCCCAAAAATATTAGATTTTAAAAGTGGGACTATAACTCACTTTCACAGATTTTTACTTCGTCGGGAAGTAAGACTTGGCCACTGGTTGATTCACGAACCTATAACAATATATACATATATATCAAAGTATGTTCAAAATATATTTACAAAACTTTTAATATATTTTGATGTTTTAAGTTTATTAAATCAGCTGTCCTCGTTAGTTACCTACAACTAGTTGTCCATAGTTAGATGTACAGAAATAAATTGATAAATATTATCTTAAATCAATCCACGACCCAGTGTATACGTATCTCAGTATTGATCACAACTCAAACTATATATATTTTGGAATCAACCTCAACCCTGTATAGCTAACTCCAACAGTCACATATAGAGTGTCTATGGTTGTTCCGAAATATATATAGATGTGTCGACATGATAGGTCGAAACATTGTATACGTGTCTATGGTATCTCAAGATTACATAATATACAATACAAGTTGATTAAGTTATGGTTGGAATAGATTTGTTACCAATTTTCACGTAGCTAAAATGAGAAAAATTATCCAATCTTGTTTTACCCATAACTTCTTCATTTTAAATCCGTTTTGAGTGAATCAAATTGCTATGGTTTCGTATTGAACTCTATTTTATGAATATAAATAGAAAAATTATAGGTTTATAGTCGGAAAAATAAGTTACAAGTCGTTTTTGTAAAGGTAGTCATTTCAGTCGAAAGAACGACGTCTAGATGACCATTTTAGAAAACATACTTCCACTTTGAGTTTAATCATAATTTTTGGATATAGTTTTATGTTCATAATAAAAATAATTTTCTCATAATAACAACTTTTAAATCAAAGTTTATCATAGTTTTTAATTAACTAACCCAAAACAGCCCGCGGTGTTACTACGACGGCGTAAATCCGGTTTTACGGTGTTTTTCGTGTTTCCAGGTTTTAAATCATTAAGTTAGCATATCATATAGATATAGAACATGTGTTTAGTAGATTTTAAAAGTCAAGTTAGAAGGATTAACTTTTATTTGCGAACAAGTTTAGAATTAACTAAACTATGTTCTAGTGATTACAAGTTTAAACCTTCGAATAAGATAGCTTTATATGTATGAATCGAATGATGTTATGAACATCATTACTACCTCAAGTTCCTTGGATAAACCTACTGGAAATGATAAAAATAGATCTAGCTTCAAAGGATCCTTGGATGGCTTGAAAGTTCTTGAAGCAGAATCATGACACGAAAATAATTTCAAGTAAGATTTCCACTCGAAATAAGATTGTTATAGTTATAGAAATTGAATTAAAGTTTGAATATGATTATTACCTTGTATTAGAAAGATAACCTACTGCAAGTAACAAAAGTTTCTTGATCTTGGATGATTACTTGGAATGGATTTAGAAAACTTGGAAGTAAACTTGCAATCTTGGAAGTATTCTTGATTTTATGAAACTAGAACTTTTGGAATTTATGAAGAACACTTAGAACTTGAAGATAGAACTTGAGAGAGATCAATTAGATGAAGAAAATTGAAGAATGAAAGTGTTTATAGGTGTTTTTGGTCGTTGGTGTATGGATTAGATATAAAGGATATGTAATTTTGTTTTCATGTAAATAAGTCATGAATGATTACTCATATTTTTGTAATTTTATGAGATATTTCATGCTAGTTGCCAAATGATGGTTCCCACATGTGTTAGGTGACTCACATGGGCTGCTAAGAGCTGATCATTGGAGTGTATATACCAATAGTACATACATCTAAAAGCTGTGTATTGTACGAGTACGAATACGGGTGCATACGAGTAGAATTGTTGATGAAACTGAACGAGGATGTAATTGTAAGCATTTTTGTTAAGTAGAAGTATTTTGATAAGTGTCTTGAAGTCTTTCAAAAGTGTATGAATACATATTAAAACACTACATGTATATACATTTTAACTGAGTCGTTAAGTCATCGTTAGTCGTTATATGTAAATGTTGTTTTGAAACCTTTAGGTTAACGATCTTGTTGAATGTTGTTAACCCATTGTTTATTATAACAAATGAGATGTAAAATTGTTATATTATCATGATATTATGATATATAATATATCTTAGTATGATGTATATACAGTTAAATGTCGTTACAACGATAATCGTTACATATATGTCTCGTTTCGAAATCATTAAGTTAGTAGTCTTATTTTTACATATGTATTTCATTGTTAATACACTTAATAATATATTTACTTATCATTTAACATAATTAACCAAGTGTATCAATATATTAATATGATTCATATGTACCTAGTAAGACGTTGTTATAACGATAATCGTTATATATATCGTTTTCGAGTTTCTTAATTTAATAGTCTCATTTTTATATATATAACTCATTGTTAAAATACCTAATGAGATACATACTTATAATAAAATCATGTTAAATATATATATAACCATATATATGTCATCGTATAGTTTTTACAAGTTTTAACGTTCGTGAATCACCGGTCAACTTGGGTGGTCAATTGTCTATATGAAACCTATTTCAATTAATCAAGTCTTAACAAGTTTGATTGCTTAACATGTTAGAAACACTTAATCATGTAAATAAAAATTTCATTTAATATATATATAAACATGGAAAAGTTTGGGTCACTACATTATACATGTGAAGGGTATGCTAAATATGTAGCTAGTATGTATGCGGATTTGGTGCAAGAGTTTTTAAATCAAACCCAAGAGTTACTTGAGAAGGGTTTTATTTGACCGAGTGCTTCGCCATGGGGCGCTCCGGTTTTATTCGTGAAAAAGAAAGATGGAAGTATGCGGATGTGCATCGATTATCAGGAGTTGAATAAGGTGACGATCAAGAATCGTTATCCATTGCCTCGGATTGACGATTTGTTTGATCAACTCCAAGGTGCGACGTATTTCTCAAAGATTGACCTACGGTCCGGCTATCACCAAATGCGGGTCCGTGAGGAAGATATCGAGAAAACGGCTTTTCGAACACGTTATGGGCATTTTGAATTCGTAGTTATACCTTTTGGTTTTACGAATGCACCGGCGGCATTCATGGATCTTATGAACCGAGTGTGTCAACCTATGTTGGACAAGTCGGTAATTGTGTTCATTGACGACATACTAGTCTACTCGAAAAGTATGAATGAACATGAACGTCATTTGCGTGAAGTATTGAAGACTTTACGAAAGGAGAAGTTGTATGCTAAGTTCTCCAAATGCGAATTTTGGCTAAGGGAGGTTCAATTCCTTGGCCACATTGTGAACAAAGACGGCATTCAAGTAGATCCGGGGAAGATAGAGACGGTGAAGAGTTGGAGACTGAAATGTCCCGTTCTTATTGATTAAAAACGTTCCATATTAATTGATTTCGTTGCGAGGTTTTGACCTCTATATGAGACGTTTTTCAAAGACTGCATTCATTTTTAAAACAAACCATAACCTTTATTTCATAAATAAAGGTTTAAAAAGCTTTACGTAGATTATCAAATAATGATAATCTAAAATATCCTGTTTACACACGACCATTACATAATGGTTTACAATACAAATATGTTACAACAAAATAAGTTTCTTGAATGCAGTTTTTACACAATATCATACAAGCATGGACTCCAAATCTAGTCCTTATTTAAGTATGCGACAGCGGAAGCTCTTAATAATCACCTGAGAATAAACATGCTTAAAACGTCAACAAAAATGTTGGTGAGTTATAGGTTTAACCTATATATATCAAATCATAATAATAGACCACAAGATTTCATATTTCAATACACATCCCATACATAGAGATAAAAATCATTCATATGGTGAACACCTGGTAACTGACATTAACAAGATGCATATATAAGAATATCCCCATCATTCCGGGACACCCTTCGGATATGATATAAATTTTGAAGTACTAAAGCATCCGGTACTTTGGATGGGGTTTGTTAAGCCCAATAGATCTATCTTTAGGATTCGCGTCAATTAGGGTGTCTGTTCCCTAATTCTTAGATTACCAGACTTAATAAAAAGGGGCATATTCGATTTTGATAATTCAACCATAGAATGTAGTTTCACGTACTTGTGTCTATTTTGTAAATCATTTATAAAACCTGCATGTATTCTCATCCCAAAAATATTAGATTTTAAAAGTGGGACTATAACTCACTTTCACAGATTTTTACTTCGTCGGGAAGTAAGACTTGGCCACTGATTGATTCACGAACCTATAACAATATATACATATATATCAAAGTATGTTCAAAATATATTTACAACACTTTTAATATATTTTGATGTTTTAAGTTTATTAAGTCAGCTGTCCTCGTTAGTAACCTACAACTAGTTGTCCACAGTTAGATGTACAGAAATAAATCGATAAATATTATCTTGAATCAATCCACGACCCAGTGTATACGTATCTCAGTATTGATCACAACTCAAACTATATATATTTTGGAATCAACCTCAACCCTGTATAGCTAACTCCAACATTCACATATAGAGTGTCTATGGTTGTTCCGAAATATATATAGATGTGTCGACATGATAGGTTGAAACATTGTATACGTGTCTATGGTATCTCAAGATTACATAATATACAATACAAGTTGATTAAGTTATGGTTGGAATAGATTTGTTACCAATTTTCACGTAGCTAAAATGAGAAAAATTATCCAATCTTGTTTTACCCATAACTTCTTCATTTTAAATCCGTTTTGAGTGAATCAAATTGCTATGGTTTCATATTGAACTCTATTTTATGAATCTAAACATAAAAAGTATAGGTTTATAGTCGGAAAAGTAAGTTACAAGTCGTTTTTGTAAAGGTAGTCATTTCAGTCGAAAGAACGACGTCTAGATGACCAATTTAGAAAACATACTTCCACTTTGAGTTTAACCATAATTTTTGAATATAGTTTCATGTTCATAATAAAAATCATTTTCTCAGAATAACAACTTTTAAATCAAAGTTTATCATAGTTTTTAATTAACTAACCCAAAACAGCCCGCGGTGTTACTACGACGGCGTAAATCCGATTTTACGGTGTTTTTCGTGTTTCCAGGTTTTAAATCATTAAGTTAGCATATCATATAGATATAGAACATGTGTTTAGTTGATTTTAAAAGTCAAGTTAGAAGGATTAACTTTTGTTTGCGAACAAGTTTAGAATTAACTAAACTATGTTCTAGTGATTACAAGTTTAAACCTTCGAATAAGATAGCTTTATATGTATGAATCGAATGATGTTATGAACATCATTACTACCTTAAGTTCCTTGGATAAACCTACTGGAAAAGAGAAAAATGGATCTAGCTTCAACGGATCCTTGGATGGCTTGAAGTTCTTGAAGCAGAATCATGACACGAAAACAAGTTCAAGTAAGATCATCACTTGAAATAAGATTGTGATAGTTATAGAAATTGAACCAAAGTTTGAATATGATTATTACCTTGTTTTAGAATGATAACCTACTGTAAGAAACAAAGATTTCTTGAGGTTGGATGATCACCTTACAAGATTGGAAGTGAGCTAGCAAACTTGAAAGTATTCTTGATTTTATGTAACTAGAACTTGTAAAATATATGAAGAACACTTAGAACTTGAAGATAGAACTTGAGAGAGATCAATTAGATGAAGAAAATTGAAGAATGAAAGTGTTTGTAGGTGTTTTTGGTCGTTGGTGTATGGATTAGATATAAAGGATATGTAATTTTGTTTTCATGTAAATAAGTCATGAATGATTACTCATATTTTTGTAATTTTATGAGATATTTCATGCTAGTTGCCAAATGATGGTTCCCACATGTGTTAGGTGACTCACATGGGCTGCTAAGAGCTGATCATTGGAGTGTATATACCAATAGTACATACATCTAAAAGCTGTGTATTGTACGAGTACGAATACGGGTGCATACTAGTAGAATTGTTGATGAAACTGAACGAGGATGTAATTGTAAGCATTTTTGTTAAGCAGAAGTATTTTGATAAGTGTATTGAAGTCTTTCAAAAGTGTATAAATACATATTAAAACACTACATGTATATACATTTTAACTGAGTCGTTAAGTCATCGTTAGTCGTTACATGTAAGTGTTGTTTTGAAACCTTTAGGTTAACGATCTTGTTAAATGTTGTTAACCCAATGTTTATAATATCAAATGAGATTTTAAATTATTATATTATCATGATATTATCATGTATGAATATCTCTTAATATGATATATATACATTAAATGTCTTTACAACGATAATCGTTACATATATGTCTCGTTTAAAAATCATTAAGTTAGTAGTCTTGTTTTTACATATGTAGTTCATTGTTAATATACTTAATGATATGTTTACTTATCATAGTATCATGTTAACTATATATATATCCATATATATGTCATCATATAGTTTTTACAAGTTTTAACGTTCGTGAATCACCGGTCAACTTGGGTGGTCAATTGTCTATATGAAACATATTTCAATTAATCAAGTCTTAACAAGTTTGATTGCTTAACATGTTGGAAACATTTAATCATGTAAATATCAATCTCAATTAATATATATAAACATGGAAAAGTTTGGGTCACTACAGTACCTACCCGTTAAATAAATTTCGTCCCGAAATTTTAAGCTGTTGAAGGTGTTGACGAATCTTCTGGAAATAGATGCGGGTATTTCTTCTTCATCTGATCTTCACGCTCCCAGGTGAACTCGGGTCCTCTACGAGCATTCCATCGAACCTTAACAATTGGTATCTTGTTTTGCTTAAGTCTTTTAACCTCACGATCCATTATTTCGACGGGTTCTTCGATGAATTGAAGTTTTTCGTTGATTTGGATTTCATCTAATGGAATAGTGAGATCTTCTTTAGCAAAACATTTCTTCAAATTCGAGACGTGGAAAGTGTTATGTACAGCCGCGAGTTGTTGAGGTAACTCAAGTCGGTAAGCTACTGGTCCGATACGATCAATAATCTTGAATGGTCCAATATACCTTGGATTTAATTTCCCTCGTTTACCAAATCGAACAACGCCTTTCCAAGGTGCAACTTTAAGCATGACCATCTCTCCAATTTCAAATTCTATATCTTTTCTTTTAATGTCAGCGTAGCTCTTTTGTCGACTTTGGGCGGTTTTCAACCGTTGTTGAATTTGGATGATCTTCTCGGTAGTTTCTTGTATAATCTCCGGACCCGTAATCTGTCTATCCCCCACTTCACTCCAACAAATCGGAGACCTGCACTTTCTACCATAAAGTGCTTCAAACGGTGCCATCTCAATGCTTGAATGGTAGCTGTTGTTGTAGGAAAATTCTGCTAACGGTAGATGTCGATCCCAACTATTTCCAAAATCAATAACACATGCTCGTAGCATGTCTTCAAGCGTTTGTATCGTCCTTTCGCTCTGCCCATCAGTTTGTGGATGATAGGCAGTACTCATGTCTAGACGAGTTCCTAATGCTTGCTGTAATGTCTGCCAGAATCTTGAAATAAATCTGCCATCCCTATCAGAGATAATAGAGATTGGTATTCCATGTCTGGAGACGACTTCCTTCAAATATAGTCGTGCTAACTTCTCCATCTTGTCATCTTCTCTTATTGGCAGGAAGTGTGCTGATTTGGTGAGACGATCAACTATTACCCAAATAGTATCAAAACCACTTGCAGTCCTTGGCAATTTAGTGATGAAATCCATGGTAATATTTTCCCATTTCCATTCTGGGATTTCGGGTTGTTGAAGTAGACCTGATGGTTTCTGATGCTCAGCTTTGACCTTAGAACACGTCAAACATTCTCCTACGTATTTAGCAACATCGGCTTTCATACCCGGCCACCAAAAATATTTCTTGAGATCCTTGTACATCTTCCCCGTTCCAGGATGTATTGAGTATCTGGTTTTATGAGCTTCTCTAAGTACCATTTCTCTCATATCTCCAAATTTTGGTACCCAAATCCTTTCAGCCCTATACCGGGTTCCGTCTTCCCGAATATTAAGATGCTTCTCCGATCCTTTGGGTATTTCATCCTTTAAATTTCCCTCTTTTAAAACTCCTTGTTGCGCCTCCTTTATTTGAGTAGTAAGGTTATTATGAATCATTATATTCATAGATTTTACTCGAATGGGTTCTCTGTCCTTCCTGCTCAAGGCATCGGCTACCACATTTGCCTTCCCCGGGTGGTAACGAATCTCAAAGTCGTAATCATTCAACAATTCAATCCACCTACGCTGCCTCATATTCAGTTGTTTCTGATTAAATATGTGTTGAAGACTTTTGTGGTCGGTATATATAATACTTTTGACCCCATATAAGTAGTGCCTCCAAGTCTTTAATGCAAAAACAACCTCACCTAATTCCAAATCATGCGTCGTATAATTTTGTTCGTGAATCTTCAATTGTCTAGATGCATAAGCAATCACCTTCGTTCGTTGCATTAATACACAACCGAGACCTTGCTTTGATGTGTCACAATAAATCACAAAATCATCATTCCCTTCAGGCAATGACAATATAGGTGCCGTAGTTAGCTTTTTCTTCAATAACTGAAACGCTTTCTCTTGTTCATCATTCCATTCAAATTTCTTCCCTTTATGCGTTAATGCAGTCAAGAGTTTTGCTATTCTGGAAAAGTCTTGGATGAACCTTCTGTAGTAACCAGCTAGTCCTAAAAACTGGCGTATGTGTTTCGGAGTTTTCGGGGTTTCCCACTTTTCAACAGTTTCTATCTTTGCCGGATCCACCTTAATACCTTCTTTGTTCACTATGTGACCGAGGAATTGAACTTCTTCCAACCAAAATGCACACTTTGAAAACTTAGCGTACAATTATTCCTTCCTCAATACTTCTAACACCTTTCTCAAATGTTCACCGTGTTCTTTGTCATTCTTTGAGTAAATAAGTATGTCATCAATGAAAACAATGACAAACTTGTCAAGGTATGGTCCACACACTCGGTTCATAAGGTCCATGAACACAGCTGGTGCATTAGTTAAACCAAACGGCATGACCATAAACTCGTAATGACCGTAACGTGTTCTGAAAGCAGTCTTTGGAATATCATCTTCTTTCACCCGCATTTGATGATACCCGGAACGTAAGTCAATCTTTGAATAAACAGACGAGCCTTGTAGTTGATCAAATAAGTCGTCGATTCTCAGTAGTGGGTAGCGGTTCTTGATGGTAAGTTTGTTCAACTCTCGGTAGTCGATACACAACCTGAATGTACCATCTTTCTTCTTGACAAACAAAACAGGAGCTCCCCACGGTGATGTGCTTGGTCGAATGAAACCACGCTCTAAAAGTTCTTGTAATTGGCTTTGCAGTTCTTTCATCTCGCTCGGTGCGAGTCTGTAAGGAGCACGAGCTATTGGTGCAGCTCCTGGTACAAGATCTATTTGAAATTCAACGGATCGATGTGGGGGTAATCCCGGTAATTCTTTCGGAAATACATCGGGAAATTCTTTTGCAATGGGAACATCATTGATGCTCTTTTCTTCAGTTTGTACTTTCTCGACGTGTGCTAGAACAGCATAGCAACCTTTTCTTATTAGTTTTTGCGCCTTCAAATTACTAATAAGATGTAGCTTCGTGTTGCCCTTTTCTCCGTACACCATTAAGGGTTTTCCTTTTTCTCGTATAATGCGAATTGCATTTTTGTAACAGACAATCTCTGCTTTCACTTCTTTCAACCAGTCCATACCGATTATCACATCAAAACTCCCTAACTCTACTGGTATCAAATCAATCTTAAATGTTTCGCTAACCAGTTTAATTTCTCGATTCCGACATTTATTATCTGCTGAAATTACTTTACCATTTGCTAATTCGAGTAAAAATTTACTATCCAAAGGCGTCAATGGACAACTTAATTTAGCACAAAAATCTCTACTCATATAGCTTCTATCCGCACCAGAATCAAATAAAACGTAAGCAGATTTATTGTCAATAAGAAACGTACCCGTAATAAGCTCCGGGTCTTCCTGTGCCTCTGCCGCATTAATATTGAAAATTCTTCCGCAGCCTTGTCCATTCGTGTTCTCCTGGTTCGGGCAATTTCTAATAATGTCTCCCGGTTTTCCACATTTATAACAAACTACATTGGCATAACTTGCTCCGACACAACTTGCTCCGCCATTACTCGTTCCGACACCATTTGTTCCTTTCGTTCTGTTAACCCCTAGTCCGTAGACCTCACACTTCGCCGCGCTATGACCATTTCTTTTACACTTATTGCAAAATTTGGTGCAGAACCCCGAGTGATACTTTTCACACCTTTGGCATAGCTGCTTCTGATTGTTGTTGTTGTTGTTGCGATTGTTATTGTTGTTGGGACGATTGTTGTAGTTGCTGTTGTTGTTGTTGTTGTTGTTGTTGTTGGGCCGTTTGTTGTAGTTGCGATTGATGTTGCGATTGTTGGGATAATTGTTGCGATTATTGTTGTAATTGCTGTTGTTGTTGTATTGGTGATTCTTATCACCGTTTTCCTCCCACTTTCTTTTGACTTGCTTCACATTGGCCTCTTCAGCAGTCTGTTCTTTAATTCTTTCTTCAATCTGGTTCACTAGTTTGTGAGCCATTCTACATGCCTGTTGTATGGAGGCGGGCTCGTCTGAACTTATATCTTCTTGGATTCTTTCCGGTAATCCTTTCACAAATGCGTCGATCTTCTCTTCCTCATCTTCGAATGCTCCCGAACACAATAGGCACAATTCTGTGAATCGTCTTTCGTACGTGGTAATATCAAATCCTTGGGTTCGTAACCCTCTAAGTTCTGTCTTGAGCTTATTGACCTCGGTTCTGGGACGGTACTTCTCGTTCATCAAGTGCTTGAATGCTGACCACGGTAGTGCGTATGCATCGTCTTGTCCCACTTGCTCTAGATAGGTATTCCACCATGTTAACGCAGAACCTGTGAAGGTATGCGTAGCGTACTTCACTTTTTCCTCTTCAGTACACTTACTTATGGCAAACACCGATTCGACCTTCTCGGTCCACCGTTTCAATCCGATCGGTCCTTCGGTTCCATCAAATTCCAAAGGTTTGCAGGCAGTGAATTCTTTGTAGGTGCATCCTACACGATTTCCTGTACTGCTAGATCCAAGGTTATTATTGGTATGTAGCGCTGCCTATACTGCGGCTATGTTTGAAGCTAGAAAAGTACGAAATTCCTCTTCATTCATATTCACGGTGTGTCGAGTAGTCGGTGCCATTTCCTTCAAAATAGTCAAATGGAACAAGTTAATCATACAGAATATTAAGAGTAGTTAATAGTATTTCGTAGCATAATATGAACTCATTTATAAAAGCTTTTTCTTCATATTAGCGTTTTATAAGTTTAAATTCGGGTAGTACCTACCCGTTAAGTTCATACTTAGTAGCTAATATACAATTCAACTACTACAATTCTATATGAAAAACTGATTATAATAATATTTCGCGTTCAAACTTTTATACAATATTTTACAAACTTACAATACCGCTTATTTTACATAAAGCATGAAATATAGCACACAATAACTTTGATACAAGATAGTTGTGAAGATAATTCTAGCTAGTACACAAGTCGTTCAGCAAAGGCAATAAAGACACGTAATTCATACGTCCAGATACAAGTCATGCATTCTGGTTTTACTAGGACTACTTCCCATCCTTGGTCTTGTGCAACATAACCGTTATGTCCGTTGATAAGACAGCGTGTTGTAACATCGTCAAAGGGACGAGGGTTACGTAATGTCCAACAGTCCCGTAATAATCTAAAAACCTCATTTCTTACCCCAATTACCGACTCCGTCACTTGTGGAAATGTTTTGTTTAATAGTTGTAGCCCGATGTTCTTGTTCTCACTTTGGTGAGAAGCGAACATTACTAATCCGTAAGCATAACATGCTTCTTTATGTTGCATGTTAGCCGCTTTCTCTAAATCACGAAGTCCAATATTCGGATATATTGAGTCAAAATAATTTCTTAACCCGTTGCGTAAAATAGCATTTGGGTTCCCCGCAATATATGCGCCAAAGTAAACACATCGTAACTTATGGGTTTCCCAATGTGATATCCCCCATCTTTCAAACGAAAGTCTCTTATAAACCAAGACATTCTTGGAACGTTCTTCGAATGTCTTACAAACTGATCTCGCCTTAAATAGTTGTGCCGAGGAATTCTGGCCGACTCTAGACAAGATTTCATCAATCATGTCTCCGGGTAGGTCTCTTAAAATATTGGGTTGTCTATCCATTTTGTGTTTTTAAACTGTAAAATAGACAAGAGTTAGATTCATAAAAAAAAATACTTATTAATACAAGCAATTTTTACATATATCATAAAGCATAAGCACACTATATTACATATATTACACCACACGAATACAACTATCTTATTCCGACTCGCTCGTTTCTTCTTCTTCGGTTTTGGTTCGTTTTGCCAAGTTTCTAGGGATATATGATGTTCCCCTAATACGAGCCGTCGTTATCCACATTGGTTTAGAAAAACCTGGTGGTTTAGAGGTTCCCGGGTCATTGTTACAACTTAAGGACTTCGGGGGTTGACGATACATATAAAGTTCATCGGGGTTGGAATTAGATTTCTCTATTTTTATGCCCTTTCCCTTATTATTTTCTTTTGCCTTTTTAAATTCAGTTGGGGTAATTTCTATAACATCATCGGAATTCTCGTCGGAATCCGATTCATCGGAGAATTTTTAATCCTCCCAATATTTTGCTTCCTTGGCGGAAACACCATTGACCATAATTAACCTTGGTCGGTTGGTTGAGGATTTTCTTTTACTTAACCGTTTTATTATTTCCCCCACCGGTTCTATTTCTTCATCCGGTTCCTCCTCTTCCGGTTCTGATTCTTCTTCCGGTTCCGACTCTTCTTCCGGTTCCTCTTCGGGAATTTGTGAATCAGTCCACGAATCATTCCAATTTACATTTGACTCTTCATTATTATTAGGTGAGTCAATGGGACTTGTTCTAGAGGTAGACATCTATCACATAATATCAAACGCGTTAAGAGATTAATATATCACATAATATTCATATGTTAAAAATATATAGTTTCCAACAAAAATTTGTTAAGCAATCATTTTTCAAGTAAACACGGTCGAAGTCCAGACTCACTAATGCATCCTAACAAACTCGATAAGACACACTAATGCAAAATTCTGGTTCTCTAAGACCAACGCTCGGATACCAACTGAAATGTCCCGTTCTTATTGATTAAAAACGTTCCATATTAATTGATTTCGTTGCGAGGTTTTGACCTCTATATGAGACGTTTTTCAAAGACTGCATTCATTTTTAAAACAAACCATAACCTTTATTTCATAAATAAAGGTTTAAAAAGCTTTACGTAGATTATCAAATAATGATAATCTAAAATATCCTGTTTACACACGACCATTACATAATGGTTTACAATACAAATATGTTACAACAAAATAAGTTTCTTGAATGCATTTTTTACACAATATCATACAAGCATGGACTCCAAATCTAGTCCTTATTTAAGTATGCGACAGCGGAAGCTCTTAATAATCACCTGAGAATAAACATGCTTAAAACGTCAACAAAAATGTTGGTGAGTTATAGGTTTAACCTATATATATCAAATCATAATAATAGACCACAAGATTTCATATTTCAATACACATCCCATACATAGAGATAAAAATCATTCATATGGTGAACACCTGGTAACCGACATTAACAAGATGCATATATAAGAATATCCCCATCATTCCGGGACACCCTTCGGATATGATATAAATTTCGAAGTACTAAAGCATCCGGTACTTTGGATGGGGTTTGTTAAGCCCAATAGATCTATCTTTAGGATTCGCGTCAATTAGGGTGTCTGTTCCCTAATTCTTAGATTACCAGACTTAATAAAAAGGGGCATATTCGATTTTGATAATTCAACCATAGAATGTAGTTTCACGTACTTGTGTCTATTTTGTAAATCATTTATAAAACCTGCATGTATTCTCATCCCAAAAATATTAGATTTTAAAAGTGGGACTATAACTCACTTTCACAGATTTTTACTTCGTCGGGAAGTAAGACTTGGCCACTGATTGATTCACGAACCTATAACAATATATACATATATATCAAAGTATGTTCAAAATATATTTACAACACTTTTAATATATTTTGATGTTTTAAGTTTATTAAGTCAGCTGTCCTCGTTAGTAACCTACAACTAGTTGTCCACAGTTAGATGTACAGAAATAAATCGATAAATATTATCTTGAATCAATCCACGACCCAGTGTATACGTATCTCAGTATTGATCACAACTCAAACTATATATATTTTGGAATCAACCTCAACCCTGTATAGCTAACTCCAACATTCACATATAGAGTGTCTATGGTTGTTCCGAAATATATATAGATGTGTCGACATGATAGGTCGAAACATTGTATACGTGTCTATGGTATCTCAAGATTACATAATATACAATACAAGTTGATTAAGTTATGGTTGGAATAGATTTGTTACCAATTTTCACGTAGCTAAAATGAGAAAAATTATCCAATCTTGTTTTACCCATAACTTCTTCATTTTAAATCCGTTTTGAGTGAATCAAATTGCTATGGTTTCATATTGAACTCTATTTTATGAATCTAAACAGAAAAAGTATAGGTTTATAGTCGGAAAAATAAGTTACAAGTCGTTTTTGTAAAGGTAGTCATTTCAGTCGAAAGAACGACGTCTAGATGACCAATTTAGAAAACATACTTCCACTTTGAGTTTAACCATAATTTTTGAATATAGTTTCATGTTCATAATAAAAATAATTTTCTCAGAATAACAACTTTTAAATCAAAGTTTATCATAGTTTTTAATTAACTAACCGAAAACAGCCCGCGGTGTTACTACGACGGCGTAAATCCGGTTTTACGGTGTTTTTCGTGTTTCCAGGTTTTAAATCATTAAGTTAGCATATCATATAGATATAGAACATGTGTTTAGTTGATTTTAAAAGTCAAGTTAGAAGGATTAACTTTTGTTTGCGAACAAGTTTAGAATTAACTAAACTATGTTCTAGTGATTACAAGTTTAAACCTTCGAATAAGATAGCTTTATATGTATGAATCGAATGATGTTATGAACATCATTACTACCTTAAGTTCCTTGGATAAACCTACTGGAAAAGAGAAAAATGGATCTAGCTTCAACGAATCCTTGGATGGCTTGAAGTTCTTGAAGCAGTATCATGACACGAAAACAAGTTCAAGTAAGATCATCACTTGAAATAAGATTGTGATAGTTATAGAAATTGAACCAAAGTTTGAATATGATTATTACCTTGTATTAGAATGATAACCTACTGTAAGAAACAAAGATTTCTTGAGGTTGGATGATCACCTTACAAGATTGGAAGTGAGCTAGCAAACTTGAAAGTATTCTTGATTTTATGTAACTAGAACTTGTAAAATATATGAAGAACACTTAGAACTTGAAGATAGAACTTGAGAGAGATCAATTAGATGAAGAAAATTGAAGAATGAAAGTGTTTGTAGGTGTTTTTGGTCGTTGGTGTATGGATTAGATATAAAGGATATGTAATTTTGTTTTCATGTAAATAAGTCATGAATGATTACTCATATTTTTGTAATTTTATGAGATATTTCATGCTAGTTGCCAAATGATGGTTCCCACATGTGTTAGGTGACTCACATGGGCTGCTAAGAGCTGATCATTGGAGTGTATATACCAATAGTACATACATCTAAAAGCTGTGTATTGTACGAGTACGAATACGGGTGCATACTAGTAGAATTGTTGATGAAACTGAACGAGGATGTAATTGTAAGCATTTTTGTTAAGTAGAAGTATTTTGATAAGTGTATTGAAGTCTTTCAAAAGTGTATAAATACATATTAAAACACTACATGTATATACATTTTAACTGAGTCGTTAAGTCATCGTTAGTCGTTACATGTAAGTGTTGTTTTGAAACCTTTAGGTTAACGATCTTGTTAAATGTTGTTAACCCAATGTTTATAATATCAAATTAGATTTTAAATTATTATATTATCATGATATTATCATGTATGAATATCTCTTAATATGATATATATACATTAAATGTCTTTACAACGATAATCGTTACATATATGTCTCGTTTAAAAATCATTAAGTTAGTAGTCTTGTTTTTACATATGTAGTTCATTGTTAATATACTTAATGATATGTTTACTTATCATAGTATCATGTTAACTATATATATATCCATATATATGTCATCATATAGTTTTTACAAGTTTTAACGTTCGTGAATCACCGGTCAACTTGGGTGGTCAATTGTCTATATGAAACATATTTCAATTAATCAAGTCTTAACAAGTTTGATTGCTTAACATGTTGGAAACATTTAATCATGTAAATATCAATCTCAATTAATATATATAAACATGGAAAAGTTTGGGTCACTACAGAGACAACCGACTACGCCTACGAAGGTCCGAAGTTTTCTCGAATTAGCCGGTTATTATCGTCGGTTTATCCAAGACTTTTCTAAGATCGCTTCTTCATTGACGAAGTTGACAAGGAAGAACGCGAGGTTTAATTGGGAGAACGAGCAAGAAATTGCTTTTCAATTGTTAAAAGAGAAGTTGTGTCAAGCTCCGGTGTTAGTGTTGCCGGAAGGAGTGGAAGACATAACAGTTTATTGTGATGCATCGTTAAATGGGTTCGGGTGTATTCTAATGCAAAGAGGTAAAGTCATCGCTTATGCCTCGCGACAATTAAAGGAACACGAGATGAGATATCCGACTCATGATCTTGAGTTGGCGGCGGTTGTGCATGCGTTGAAAATTTGGCGCCATTACTTGTATGGTGTCAAGAGTACGATTTATTTGGATCATAAGAGTTTGAAACACCTCTTTAATCAACGAGATTTGAATTATCGTCAACGTAGGTGGATGGATGTGGTGAAAGATTATGATTGTGAAATACTTTATCATCCGGGCAAGGCGAATGTGGTCGCGGATGCATTAAGTCGAAAGAGTCATCACCCGGCGTTACGATTGGGATTGTTACGTATGATTATTACTAGCAATTTTCTTGAAAAACTTGGTGTGATTCAAATAGAGGCTTACGTTCACAACAAGCATGCGGAGTGAATTGTGGGGCAATCGGAATTCATCACTATAGGCTCGCGTGGTTTGTTGTCTGTTCAAGGAAGGGTGTGGGTGCCTAAGATGGGTGATTATCGACAAGTACTACTTGATGAAGCACATAATTCAAAGTATTCCATTCATCCGGGTGCGACGAAGATGTATCTTGACTTGAGGAAGGATTATTGGTGGCTGGGCATGAAACGTGATGTTGTGAAGTATGTTGAGCAATGTGTCACGTGTTTGCAAGTTAAGGCCGAGCACCAAAAGCCGTATGGTAATTTACAGCCGTTAGAAATCCCGAAATGGAAATGGGAGCACATTACCATGGATTTCATCACAAAGTTACCTAAAACGGCGAGAACCCAATTTGATTCGATTTGGGTGATAGTTGATCGATTGACGAAGAGTGCTTTCCTTCTTCCCATTAAACAAGCGATATCGTCGGAGACTTTGGCTAAGTTGTTTATCAAGGAAGTCATCTCTCGACACGGTGTTCCTATATCTATTATTTTGGATCGAGATACCCGTTTTACATCTCGGTTTTGGGAAAAGTTTCATGAAGATATGGGTACGCAATTGAAATTGAGCACGGCGTATCTTCCTCAAACGGACGGTTAAATTGAACGTACGAATCAAACTTTGGAGGATATGTTACGGGCGTGTATTATTGATTTTGGTGGTAGTTGGGACTAGCACTTACCTTTGGTGGAATTCTCGTACAATAATAGTTATCATACTAGTATCGGGATGCCACCTTATGAGATGCTTTATGGGCGAAGGTGTCGAACTCCAATTTGTTGGGGTGAAGTGGGTCAAAGAGAGATCGGGAGTACCGATTTGGTATTGGAGACGAATAGCAAAATTGATGTGATTCGAGAGCATTTGAAAAAGGCTCAAGATAGGCAAAAGTCTTATGCCGACAAACGTAGACGAACGATCGAATTTCAAGAAGGTGACATGGTGATGCTTAAGGTTTCGCCATGGAAAGGTATTATTCGATTTTGAAAACGGGGAAAGTTAGCTCCTCGGTTTATTGGGCCATTTATGTTTTAGCTCGTGTTGGTGAGGTCGCGTATCGTTTGGAATTACCCGAAGAGCTTGTGGGGATTCATAATACATTTCATGTTTCCCATCTCCGTAAGTGTCTTGCGGATGATTCATCTTGGTTGCTATTAGACGAGATTGAGCTAAACAATAAGTTAGAGTATATTGAGGAGCCGATTGCTATACTCGATGAGAAGGTCAAAAGGTTGAGGTATAAAGAGGTTAGGAACTTTAAAGTTCAACGGCGACGGAGTAAGGGTTCCGAGTTTACCTGGGAGCCCGGAGAGTTTGTGTTGGTTTATCTTCCTTCTTGTCATGCGGCTTGGATCGCGAGGACGCAATCCGAATAAGTGGGGGAGAGTTGTAAGACCCGTGTATTTTTCCTTGTACATACGTGTGTTTAAGATTCTTGTAGTGGAAGTTTTGTTGTACATGATTAAAATGCAAAAGAAGCTGAACTGGGCATTTGGCGCGCCGCGCCATTACGGGCTGACAGATTCTTCCTTCTTTTTAAATTAGATATTTTGGGGGCAATTTGGTAAAATCACTTTGGGGTCCGACTTTAAGGCCCCAAATCAGTTGTTGGAGTCTCATTTACTCCATTTCCATCTACTTTATCATCATCCATTAATTCTAGTGAGAGAGAGTGATTCAAGAGTGAGAAAGCTCCATTTAAGGAAGAAGAAGCTCATTTCGGGTTAGAGCTCGGGTATTAAAGTTGTTCATCTCCTCTTTTGCTATGTTTTGATAGTTGTGGTATGCCCTAAACCTAACTTCCTTATTTTAATTGTATAAGAGTTAGGGTTTGTGTAAGGGATGAACATTAAAACCCATTTGCTAGTAATTTGGGGGTTTTGGGTGAATTTGGGTCATGTAGACCCAAAGATGACTAATTAGGGTTTTCAAAGTATCAAATTATGTTTATGAGCTTAAATTAGTTAGTTAAATCACTAGCACACTTAAATATATGTAAAGGGGTGTTAAGTGGGTTAGTGGATGACCCGAAATGGGAGTATTGATTTTAAATGGTCAAATGGGTCAAAATGGTCCTAAGTGGGTTAATGTATGTGTTTGATGCATAAACCTTGTATTGGAAAGCGTCTAGGACTTAACTTATCTAATGATTAGGGTTTTGGGGATGTTAACCCAAATATTAGGGTTAGGGTTGCAAATGGGTCAAAATTTCACCATGGGTCAAGATAACCCTAGAACGGAGTTTTAGTGGGTTAACCAACTTAGCTTTGTGATTGATATTATGTATTATGTAATAGGTGCGTTACATTGAAGTTGAAAGCTCGGTTATCTCTCACCAAGGCGTTGAGGTGAGTGGAATAATTATATATGTATGTATATAGTTTATTTACTTGTGGGGTATGGGTTGAAGTCCGATGTTGACGGTACCATACCCTAGAGCATATTGTGTTGTTGATGAGGGTTTAAAGTTCGTGTTGATGATACCTCACGTATGGAATTAAAGTTCAATGTTGACGATGCCATACGATTATTGTAGTGACGTTGATGAGGGTTTAAAGTTCGTTGTTGATGATACCTCATATGTGGGTTTAAAGTTTTGTGTTGATGATACCATATTAATGTAGGCGAATGGGATTAAAGTTCGATGTTGACGATACCATTCGTTGGGCTAGCCTTGAGATCTTGAGTACTATGGATGTTGTGAACACCATCGTTATACTTATGTTGTAGCATAGTGTATTGTTGTGTTATATGCTTTTGTTATACTAGCTTTGTGTTCGTGGTTCTTAGCGTTATACATGTGAAGGGTATGCTAAATATGTAGCTAGTATGTATGCGGATTTGGTGTAAGTGTTTGCCAGTAAGTAAGTTATATATGTATGTGTATAATTATTGCATTCACTAAGCTTTGCTTACCCTCTCGTTGTTTACCTTTTTATAGGTTCGGTTGTGGACAAGGGTAAGGGCATCATCTTGGATTAGAGATCCCGTCGTTGCTAGAGAATGCTTTTGGGCTATTTAGCTTTTGGAGTATTGACCGAGACTTGGGTAGTTTAATCCCAAACACCATGCTCGTAGTGTAGTTTGGTACTTAAACTTTTGATGGTCGAAACTCATATTTTGAATTAAACTCGTAAAACTGCCGATGTGGGCCCCGCTTCGTAAAACTCATTTTTATTAATGGAATGTGTTAGTTTTACATATTTGAATATGTTGTTAAAAGCGTTTTGCCTAATTAGGTCGGGAAGTGGCCAATCTTTTTAGCATTTCAAGACTTTTGGACAGACCAGAATGGCGCGCCGCGCGGCCTTCTGGCGCTGCGCCATATGCTGTTCCAGCAAAAAAAAAATTATTTGTTATTTTTACGCGGGTTGTTCGTGGTTTGGTTTGGGTTGTTACAAGTGGTATCAGAGCATGGGCTAAGGAATTTAGGTGACTTGAGATAGGCGCCTAGACTTAGACTTTTGTGTATGCGCGTTATGCGGGACTTGTAGGACTTTGGGTCGGATCGGGTCTTGGTTAGTGCATAGGTTTATGTGAACTAATCATGCGCTATTGTTTTGTGTGGTATTTGAAATCGTCAAGCGAGATAGACGTGGTACTAGTGAGTTAACGCGATGTGCTCGCGTAACAATGATTAGCTACCATTGTTACGGGTTCAAATCGTGTCAAACAAGCGATGTACGACGATTGTTGAGCAAGACGGGGTAGTGTGGTGTATATGTATATACTTATGGGTTAAGTCCTTTCGTTTTGTTGCTTAATTTACTTCGTTTTATAGAATGAAGATGAGAAATGGACACGACACCAATGACGGAGGTACGAGTGAGGACGTTAAACTCACGGCCAAGGTTGAGGCCATCTTTAAAAGGCTAAAGAGGGATTTTCTTGACGACGTTCGAAAGGTCTTCCAAGAGTCGGTCGATGGACAAGTGACCGAAATGATCAATGATCGAATGAAAGCCACAATAGAGGGGGCTTTAGAGGCTAGAAACATTTATCCTCAAGATGAAGGGGGTGAAGGTAATGGTGGGGTTGGAAGGCTGGACTTCTACTACAAAAATTTCAAGGATACTCAACCTCCGATGTTTAATGGGGTGCGAAATCCATTGAAAAGCACGTGTTGGATTTCCGATATCGAGGGGGCTTTCCGCACCGCGGAGTGTCCTCCTGAGAAAAAGACAATGTATGGGTCTAGCATGTTGCGCGAGGAGGGCAAGTTGTGGTGGGACGATAAGATCAATTTATATGGTGAAGAGCAATGCATGAGCTTGACATGGGAGGAGTTTAAGAAGGAATTTTCCCAAGAATACCGAACTTCTTCCGATCTTGATAGAATCCGTGACAAATTGCACAATTTGCAACAAGGGTCAATGGACTTGGTCACTCTCAAGTCTACCTTATTGGCAAAGACTCATTTTTGCCCAGAATATGTGGGTGATGATCACAAGCTAATGAAGGATTTCTACCGTACTTTGAATGATGAGTTCAAGGGTAAGATTAGCCGGGGTATGGCTAAGTCTTTTGATGAGTTATTCGAATTGGCTCAGGGTTTTGAGCCGGAAGTTCCAAGAAAGAGCGATTTCACATTTTCTAAAAGAAAGTTTGAAGGTTCTAGTCATTCTAACTTTTCAAACAAGAAGAACAAGAACAAGAAGGGTTCCGAAAGTGTCAATAGTTTGAAGAAGGGCGCTACCGGTGGTTTTGGGAACTTTGTCCCTACTTGCTACAATTGTGGGGTACGTGGACATATGGTTTGAGATTTTCCGAAGCCAATTTCAACAAACAAGCTCACTTGTTTTAATTGCAACAAAGAAGGACACCGAAAGTTGGAGTGTCCCGATTTGCGAAACGATAATGTTAAGCGTGTAGAGAAAGCGGCGGGTACGGCTAGGGGTCGCAACTATTTGATGACCAATGATGAAGCCAAACAATCGAACGAAGTTGTCTCAGGTACTTTCATGGTTAATTCTAATCCGGCAAGGATTCTTTTCGATAGAGGTGCAAATTTGTCGTTTGTGTCTCCTAAATTTGTGCCAAAACTTAATAGACCGTTAGCTAAGTTAAGTCGTCCGGTAGAAGTCGAAATAGTGGATGGCAAGACGGTGCTAGTGGTCGATGTGTGCAAAAATTGTGATGTTGTGTTTGGTGCTGAAAACTTTAAGATAGATCTCATTCCGATGACTTTGGGCGACTTCGATATTGTTGTGGGTATGGATTAGCTCGATCGTAATAGAGCCGATATTGCATGCCATGAAAAATTTATTCGTCTGAAGACCCCAAGTGGGGGAGTGTTAATTATTCACATTGATAAGCGTAGAAGACTTGTGCCGATATGCACTTTTGCACGGGCACGTCGTTTCCTTGTTAGTGGTGGCATGACTTTTCTTGCCCATGTTGTTGATACTCATGATGAGCCACCACCCATTCGTGAAATTCCGGTTGTTAGTGAATTCGAAGACGTTTTTTCGGACGAGTTACCGGGTGTTCTGGCGGAAAGACAAGTTGAATTTCGCATTGAGTTGGTTCCGGGAGCTATTCCCATTGCTAAAACTCCTTATCGTTTAGTGCTGACGGAAATGCAAGAGTTGTTAAATCAAACCCAAGAGTTACTTGAGAAGGGTTTTATTCGATCGAGTGCTTCGCCATGGGGCGCTCCGGTTTTATTCGTGAAAAAGAAAGATGGAAGTATGCGGATGTGCATCGATTATCGGGAGTTGAATAAGGTGACGATCAAGAATCGTTATCCATTGCCTCGGATTGACGATTTGTTTGATCAACTCCAAGGTGCGACGTATTTCTCAAAGATTGACCTACGGTCCGGCTATCACCAAATGCGGGTCCGTGAGGAAGATATCGAGAAAACGGCTTTTCGAACACGTTATGGGCATTTTGAATTCGTAGTTATACCTTTTGGTTTTACGAATGCACCGGCGGCATTCATGGATCTTATGAACCGAGTGTGTCAACCTATGTTGGACAAGTCGATAATTGTGTTCATTGACGACATACTAGTCTACTCGAAAAGTATGAATGAACATGAACGTCATTTGCGTGAAGTATTGAAGACTTTACGAAAGGAGAAGTTGTATGCTAAGTTCTCCAAATGCGAATTTTGGCTAAGGGAGGTTCAATTCCTTGGCCACATTGTGAACAAAGACGGCATTCAAGTAGATCCGGGGAAGATAGAGATGGTGAAGAGTTGGAGACAACCGACTACGCCTACGAAGGTCCGAAGTTTTCTCGAATTAGCCGGTTATTATCGTCGGTTTATCCAAGACTTTTCTAAGATCGCTTCTTCATTGACGAAGTTGACAAGGAAGAACGCGAGGTTTAATTGGGAGAACGAGCAAGAAATTGCTTTTCAATTGTTAAAAGAGAAGTTGTGTCAAGCTCCGGTGTTAGTGTTGCCGGAAGGAGTGAAAGACATGACGGTTTATTGTGATGCATCGTTAAATGGGCTCAGGTGTATTCTAATGCAAAGAGGTAAAGTCATCGCTTATGCCTCGCGACAATTAAAGGAACACGAGATGAGATATCCAACTCATGATCTTGAGTTAGCGGCGGTTGTGCATGCGTTGAAAATTTGGCGCCATTACTTGTATGGTGTCAAGAGTACGATTTATTTGGATCATAAGAGTTTGAAACACCTCTTTAATCAACGAGATTTGAATTATCGTCAACGTAGGTGGATGAATGTGGTGAAAGATTATGATTGTGAAATACTTTATCATCCGGGCAAGGCGAATGTGGTCGCGGATGCATTAAGCCGAAAGAGTCATCACCCGCCGTTACGATTGGGATTGTTACGTATGATTATTACTAGCGATTTTCTTGAAAAACTTGGTGTGATTCAAATAGAGGCTTACGTTCACAACAAGCATGCGGAGTGAATTGTGGGGCAATCGGAATTCATCACTATGGGCTCGCGTGGTTTGTTGTCTTTTCAAGGAAGGGTGTGGGTGCCTAAGATGGGTGATTATCGACAAGTGCTACTTGATGAAGCACATAATTCAAAGTATTCCATTCATCCGGGTGCGACGAAGATGTATCTTGACTTGAGGAAGGATTATTGGTGGCTGGGCATGAAACGTGATGTTGTGAAGTATGTTGAGCAATGTGTCACGTGTTTGCAAGTTAAGGTCGAGCACCAAAAGCCGTATGGTAATTTACAGCCGTTAGAAATCCCGAAATGGAAATGGGAGCACATTACCATGGATTTCATCACAAAGTTACCTAAAACGGCGAGAACCCAATTTGATTCGATTTGGGTGATAGTTGATCGATTGACGAAGAGTGCTTTGCTTCTTCCCATTAAAGAAGCGATATCGTCGGAGACTTTGGCTAAGTTGTTTATCAAGGAAGTCATCTCTCGACACGGTGTTCCTATATCTATTATTTTGGATCGAGATACCCGTTTTACATCTCGGTTTTGGGAAAAGTTTCATGAAGATATGGGTACGCAATTGAAATTGAGCACGGCGTATCATCCTCAAACGGACGGTTAAATCGAACGTACGAATCAAACTTTGGAGGATATGTTACGGGCGTGTATTATTGATTTTGGTGGTAGTTGGGACGAGCACTTACCTTTGGTGGAATTCTCGTACAATAATAGTTATCATACTAGTATCGGGATGCCACCTTATGAGATGCTTTATGGGCGAAGGTGTCGAACTCCAATTTGTTGGGGTGAAGTGGGTCAAAGAGAGATCGGGAGTACCGATTTGGTATTGGAGACGAATAGCAAAATTGATGTGATTCGAGAGCATTTGAAAAAGGCTCAAGATAGGCAAAAGTCTTATGCCGACAAACGTAGACGAACGATCGAATTTCAAGAAGGTGACATGGTGATGCTTAAGGTTTCGCCATGGAAAGGTATTATTCGATTTTGAAAATGGGGAAAGTTAGCTCCTCGGTTTATTGGGCCATTTAAGGTTTTAGCTCGTGTTGGTTAGGTCGCGTATCGTTTGGAATTACCCGAAGAGCTTGTGGGGATTCATAATACATTTCATGTTTCCCATCTCCGTAAGTGTCTTGCGGATGATTCATCTTGGTTGCTATTAGACGAGATTGAGCTAAACAATAAGTTAGAGTATATTGAGGAGCCGATTGCTATACTCGATGAGAAGGTCAAAAGGTTGAGGTATAAAGAGGTTAGGAACTTTAAAGTTCAATGGCGACGGAGTAAGGGTTCCGAGTTTACCTGGGAGCCCGGAGAGTTTGTGTTGGTTTATCTTCCTTCTTGTCATGCGGCTTGGATCGCGAGGACGCAATCCGAATAAGTGGGGGAGAGTTGTAAGACCCGTGTATTTTTCCTTGTACATACGTGTGTTTAAGATTCTTGTAGTGGAAGTTTTGTTGTACATGATTAAAATGCAAAAGAAGCTGAACTGGGCATTTGGCGCGCCGCGCCATTACGGGCTGACAGATTCTTCCTTCTTTTTAAATTAGATATTTTGGGGGCAATTTGGTAAAATCACTTTGGGGTCCGACTTTAAGGCCCCAAATCAGTTGTTGGAGTCTCATTTACTCCATTTCCATCTACTTTATCATCATCCATTAATTCTAGTGAGAGAGAGTGATTCAAGAGTGAGAAAGCTCCATTTAAGGAAGAAGAAGCTCATTTCGGGTTAGAGCTCGGGTATTAAAGTTGTTCATCTCCTCTTTTGCTATGTTTTGATAGTTATGGTATGCCCTAAACCTAACTTCCTTATTTTAATTGTATAAGAGTTAGGGTTTGTGTAAGGGATGAACATTAAAACCCATTTGCTAGTAATTTGGGGGTTTTGGGTGAATTTGGGTCATGTAGACCCAAAGATGACTAATTAGGGTTTTCAAAGTATCAAATTATGTTTATGAGCTTAAATTAGTTAGTTAAATCACTAGCACACTTAAATATATGTAAAGGGGTGTTAAGTGGGTTAGTGGATGACCCGAAATGGGAGTATTGATTTTAAATGGTCAAATGGGTCAAAATGGTCCTAAGTGGGTTAATGTATGTGTTTGATGCATAAACCTTGTATTGGAAAGCGTCTAGGACTTAACTTGGCAAATGATTAGGGTTTTGGGGATGTTAACCCAAATATTAGGGTTAGGGTTGCAAATGGGTCAAAATTTCACCATGGGTCAAGATAACCCTAGAACGGAGTTTTAGTGGGTTAACCAACTAGGCTTTGTGATTGATATTATGTATTATGTAATAGGTGCGTTACATTGAAGTTGAAAGCTCGGTTATCTCTCACCAAGGCGTTGAGGTGAGTGGAATAATTATATATGTATGTATATAGTTTATTTACTTGTGGGGTATGGGTTGAAGTCCGATGTTGACGGTACCATACCCTAGAGCATATTATGTTGTTGATGAGGGTTTAAAGTTCGTGTTGACGATACCTCACGTATGGAATTAAAGTTCGATGTTGACGATGCCATACGATTATTGTAGTGACGTTGATGAGGGTTTAAAGTTCGTTGTTGACGATACCTCATATGTGGGTTTAAAGTTTTGTGTTGACGATACCACATTAATGTAGGCGAATGGGATTAAAGTTCGATGTTGACGATACCATTCGTTGGGCTAGCCTTGAGATCTTGAGTACTATGGATGTTGTGAACACCATCGTTATACTTGCGTTGTAGCATAGTGTATTGTTGTGTTATATGCTTTTGTTATACTAGCTTTGTGTTCGTGGTTCTTAGCGTTATACATGTGAAGGGTATGCTAAATATGTAGCTAATATGTATGCGGATTTGGTGTAAGTGTTTGCAAGTAAGTAAGTTATATATGTATGTGTATAATTATTGCATTCACTAAGCTTTGCTTACCCTCTCGTTGTTTACCTTTTTATAGGTTCGGTTGTGGACAAGGGTAAGGGCATCATCTTGGATTAGAGATCCCGTCGTTGCTAGAGAATGCTTTTGGGCTATTTAGCTTTTGGAGTATTGACCGAGACTTGGTAGTTTAATCCCAAACACCATGCTCGTAGTGTAGTTTGGTACTTAAACTTTTGATGGTCGAAACTCATATTTTGAATTAAACTCGTAAAACGGCCGATGTGGGCCCCGCTTCGTAAAACTCATTTTTATTAATGGAATGTGTTAGTTTTACATATTTGAATATGTTGTTAAAAGCGTTTTGCCTAATTAGGTCGGGAAGTGGCCAATCTTTTTAGCATTTCAAGACTTTTGGACAGACCAGAATGGCGCGCCGCACCATATGCTGTTCCAGCAAAAAAAAATTATTTGTTATTTTTACGCGGGTTGTTCGTGGTTTGGTTTGGGTTGTTACATAATTGGAAATGATTAGTTACCTACGCACAAGCAGATGTTATTTGAGAAGATTGATAGAATTTTTCACGGTAATATAATAAGATTTGGTTGGAATGGACCTTAAGATTAACCTAACACCCATCAATTTGGGAAGCTTTGATGTAATAGTCGGAATGGACTTTAGGATTAATCTAATACCCATCAAGTTAGGAAGCTTTGATATAATAGTTGGAATGGACGGACTTTCAAAGATGAAAGCGAAAGTTATTTGTAGTGAGAAGATTCTTCACATACCTCGTGAGAACGGTGTACCAATGATAGTACACAGAGAGAGGTAACTCAAAGCTAAATCTCATAAGCTATTTGAAGGCTCAAAAGTTTATGAGAAAAGGACATTTTGTAATATTGGCACATGTAAAGAAAGTAGAAACCGAAGAGAATCAGACGTCCTTCACCGCGATCGGAAATTTAATGAAGTCCCAATCGTTAGTAAATTTCCAAAAGTTTTTTCAGAAAAGTTGCCTGGACTACTTCCACCGCCACCGGTAGAGTTCTAGAGAGATTTAGTCCCAGGAGTTGCTCCAGTTGCTCGCGCGCCTTATCGACTCGCACCTTCCGAACTACAAGAGTTGCAGAGTCAACTACAAGAATTGTTAGACCAAGGATTTATTGGACCGAGTTCATCGCCTTGGGGCTCACCTATTCTGTTCGTTAAGAAGAAGGACGGATCGTTTTGTATGTGTATCGACTACCGCGAGCTGAACAAGTTGACGATCAAGAATCAATATCCTCTCCCAAGGATTGATGATTTATTCGATCAACTTCAAGGATCGAGCATTTATTCGAAGATTGATTTACGGTCAGGCTATCATCAGTTGAGGGTGAAGGAAGAAGATGTGCCTAAGACCGCGTTCTGAACTCGGTATGGTCATTATGAGTTCCTTGTAAGATCCATGAATACAACATCTTATGAACAGCGTGTCCAAGCCGTATATAGACAAATTCGTTAACGTATTCATAGATGATATCTTAATCTATTCAAAAAGCGAAGAAGAACACGAACAACACCTTTGGCTCATGCTTGAACTCTTGAGACAAGAACAACTCTACGCCAAATTCTCCAAGTGTGAATTTTGGTTAAAGGAAGTTCAATTTCTTGGTTATGTTGTAAGCGATCAAGGTATTAAAGTCGATCCCGCGAAAATCGAAGCCATTAGCAAATGGGAAACCCCCACTACTCCTACTCATATTCGTCAATTTTTAGGCCTCGCCGGTTATTATCGTAGATTCATCGAAAATTTCTCCTTGGTTGCACGTCCTTTAACCGCATTAACTCACAAAGGAAAGAAATTCATTTGGGCAGTCGAACAAGAGTCGGCGTTTCAAAACTTAAAGAAAAAGTTAACCACCGCTCCTATATTATCTCTTCCCGAAGGCAATGATGATTTTATTGTATATTGCGATGCCTCGAAACATGGTTTTGGGTGTGTATTGATGCAATGAAAGAAAGTTATTGCTTATGCCTCTCGACAATTGAAAATTCATGAACGAAACTACACGACACACGATCACGAACTTGGAGCCATTGTCTTTGCACTCAAATTGTGGAGACACAATCTTTACGGAACCAAAAGTACCATCTTCACCAACCACAAAAGCCTCCAACACATTTTCGATCAAAAACAACTGAATATGAGGCAACGACGGTGGATCGAAACATTGAACGATTACGATTGTGAACTTCGATACCATCCCGGGAAGGCAAATGTAGTAGCCGATGCCTTGAGCCGAAAGGAAAGAATGGAACCTCTTCGTGTCCGAGCCTTAAACGTCACTATCCACACAAATCTCAATAGCCAAATCCGTGTAGCCCAAGATGAGGCTCTCAAGGATGAAAATATTTCTCACGAATGCTTGAACATTCTAGTCTCTCGATTCGAGGTTAAAGAGACCGGGCTCCGATATTTTGCCGGAAGAATTTGGGTGCCTAGTTATGGGGATTTACGAAGTCTTATTCTAGACGAAGCCCATAAGTCAAGGTATTCGATTCATCCCGAAGCCGGTAAGATGTACTACGATCTCAAAGAACAATATTGGTGGCTGAACATTAAAAAGGACATTGCTACTTATGTTGAAAGTGTTTAACTTGTTTCAAGGTCAAAGCCGAACATCAAAGGCCATCCGGGTTACTTCAACAACCCGAAATCCCGCAATGGAAGTGGGAAAGAATAACTATGGACTTTATCATGAAACTACCAAAAACGGTATGCGGTTATGATACCATTTGAGTTATTATTGACCGTCTCACCAAATCTGCTCACTTCCTAGCCATGAAAGAAACCGATAAGATTGACAAACTTGCACAACTGTACATAAAGGAAATTGTATCCCATCACGGTGTTCCCTTATCATTTATTTCTGACCGAGATGCCCGTTTCGCTTCTAGATTTTAGGGTTCCTTACAAGAAGCCTTGGGAACACGTTTAGACATGAGTACCGCATATCACCCACAAACCGACAGACAAAGCGAACGCACAATTCAAACCTTAGAAGACATGTTACGAGCTTGTGTTATTGACTTCGGAAAAGCTTGGGAAAAATATTTTCCTTTGGCCGAATTCTCTTACAACAATAGTGACCACTCGAGTATTAATGCAGCACCTTTTAAAGCTTTATATGGCCGTAAATTCCATTCTCCTATTTGTTGGGCCGAAGTGGGTGATAAGCAAATCACCGGACCCGAACTCATCCATGAAACAACCGAGAAGATCATTCAAATCCAAGAAAGGCTCAACATGGCCGGTAATCGTCAAAAGAGCTATGCCAACATTAGACGTAAAGATCTCGAATTCCAAGTGGGTGACCGCATAATGTTAAAAGTTGCACCTTGGAAAGGTGTAATCCGTTTCGGAAAGCGGGGAAAGCTAAATCCGCGATTTATTGGTCCTTTTGAAATCTTGGAGCGTGTTGGACCCGTTGCTTACCGTTTAGATCTTCCGAACCAATTAAGTTCCGTTCATCCCACTTTCCACGTATCGAACATGAAGAAGTGTCTTGCCAAACAAGAACTTGTCATACCCCTCGACGAGCTTACGATTGATGACAAACTCCACTTCGTAGAAGAACCTGTTGAGATAATGGACCGCGAGGTCAAGACCTTGAAGCAAAGCAAGTTTCCAATCGTTCGAGTCCGTTGGAATGCTAAACGAGGACCCGAGTTTACTTGGGAATGAGAGGATCAGATGAAGCAAAAATATCCTCACCTCTTCACGACCCTGCCGTCTACCTCAGCTTAAAATTTTGGGACGAAATTTTCTTTAACAGGTGGGTAATGTAACGACCCGACTTTTTCGACTTGCATTTCGTATATGTGTAATATATATTATGTGCGTATATACTTCTGTCATCTTTAATATTTTCCGAGCTTACGACATATTTAGAAATAATTCGCGATATTTCAGAAACGCATACTTACTTGAATAGCCTACTTTAATTTAATTCTGAATGGATTCGACCGTTAGCGTCACTAGCCGGAAGGACTTAGATATTTGGGTGACTTACAATGTAATTTATTAATAATTGAAATATTATTATTATTATTTTTATTTATTATTTATTAGTGATAATTAATTAAATAAATTACTTGTGCACACTAGCTCCCTACTTGAACTTAGCATTTTATCTGAACTACAAGTATTATTTATTTCATGGCCCAACCTAAATTAATTAGTGGACTAGATAGAACATGGCTAACCCATTAAAATTAAGCCTTTTAAGCAAAAAGCAACCCACCAACCATAAAGTAAAAGTTGCCACTACATGTGTACTAGATTCCCAACATTCTTGTCCATTCACCAACACACCAAATCCACCCTTATCCCCTTAAATTTTCATCCAACATCATCACACTCATCATCTTCATCATTTTTCAAGTTTTGAATTTTTCTTTAAGGAAATTTAAGCTCTAGTTTCATTCCTTTTCAATTTCTTGAAAAGCTTGTAAGTTATCTTGCTTTTTCATGTTTATCTTCACTTTATTTATTACTTTTTGATTTCATATTCATCATCATCCAAGATCTAAGCTTACTATCTTATGGTCTCATGAATCTTCTAGCTTATGGTCTCATGAATCTTGTTAGATCTAAGCTTTATAGCTTATGGTTTCATGTATTTTGTTTAGATATAAGCTTTATAGCTTATGGTCTCATAAATCTTTGTTAGATCTAAGTTTATTTTGCTTATGGTCACTTAAAACATGAAGATCTAAGCTTCTAGCTTAAAGATCCATGACAAACTTGTCATTATTTTGAAAATGGAAGAAAGATGCAATCTTTAGCACCTTAGTTACAAAAGGTTGTAGCTTTCATCTACTTGAACATAAAGCTTGAGTCTTTATCATCTAAATGTGATAAAGGAGAAAACTTGAACATAAAGCTTGAGTCTTTTTCATCAAAATGTGATAAAGAAGCAAACTTGAGCATAAAGTTTGAGTCTTTATCATCTACATGTGATAAAGGAGCAAACTTGAACATAAAGCTTGAGTCTTTATCATCTAAATATGATAAAGGAGCAAACTTGAACATAAAGCTTGAGTTTTTATCATCTAAATATGATAAAGGTACAACCTTTGTAAACTTAGAAGCTTGAAACACTAAGAAGGTTGAAGCTTTTCTACTCCTACGTAGTAAAGATGCAATCTTGTTGAACGTGGAAGCTTTGATTACTATAAAGGTTGAAGCTTTACTACTTCCATGTAATAAAGATGCAGTCTTTTTCAACATGAGAGCTTTAAACACCAAAAAGGGTGAAGCTATATTGCATACATGCAATAAAACTGCACTTTACTTGAGTCGGAAAGTGTCTAAACGTTCATAACAACTCGATCAGCCCATTCTGATCAAAACAGCAAACCGAAGGTTCAAGAAGTTTAAGATTTGGATTTCTCAGGTTGTGTAGATGATTTTTCATATAGGCCTCATTTCATTTCGTTGCACGGTTTGTGAATTACGCCTCCGACGAATCACTATGTTTTTCTTACGACGTGCTGAAAATTCTGACCCACTCACGGTTTGACCAACGCCACGATCAAACGACATTGAGTTGAGGTCTGATTTTTGGATAGCGGTAAGAGGACTCACAAACGGAGCCTTGGCCATTGGCCGCGCGTCGTGTCAGTTTGTATAGAGGTCGTAGCGGCTATTCGAATTCAGCCCTTCGTTTCGACCTCTATTCTTGTTGAAAACTTACTTTATCTTTTACATATGATAATAATGATGATACTTAAGACTTAACTTACTTACCTTAAAACTTTTTGGGACAACTTACTGACTTAGAAACCATTGACTTAGGTTGAGGACCTTTTGGATCGACCAACTTACTTGTTTGGACCGACTTACTACTTGCTTACATTTTCATATCGACTTTACCGTACATCCACTGTGAGTTATAGCTCCCTTTTTACTTTAACTATTTTTGGGACTGAGAATACATGCGCTTTTTATGTTTTACATACTAGACATGAGTACTTAAACTATATTATATGTGTGGGTTAGATAACGGCACAAAGATTCCCCTTAGCACGGTAACGTTTAGTCATTGGTTTATGAACCGGTGAACGCGAATCTTAGATATGAATCCATAGGGTTTGACATCCCCACTCGGGCTAGTCGCGCTAGCATTAAACGGGTGTTTAATACTTCGTCTATTTTAACGCACTCGCCAAGTGTACTATTAGGGGGTGATATTTATATTACTTTGTTAAGTTAGTTACCGAGTGCCCACGGTTAAGCATATATTTTTCATACTGTTTTGAATACAAAATCTCGTGGTCTACATTATTTTATTGTTTACAATAAAACTATAGTTCACCAACATTCGTGTTGACCTTTTTAGCATGTTTTATTCTCAGGTAACTAAGACGATTATGCATCCGCTGTACTCTGCGTCGTTAGAGATGTCTCTTAATCATGGACTTTTTATTTTGCATTCACTACTTATGTTGTATTCGGACCATGGTTTTGTAATGACCTAAGTGTCACGTACTATTGTTAATGCTTTCTATCTGTAGAAGCACGTTACTTTTGTAAAACATTTGTCGTTGGAAAAACATTATCTTTTTATGAATGCAAAACCTTGTTTTAAAATAGCATATAGTGTTATAGCGTGTAATGGACATGTTGTTGATGATACGTACCATAGAGGTTTTGGACGGGGCATCACATACCCCAACCCCTGTACTGACCTCTTCCTCGATTGAAATTACCCTTAACAGAACCTCGACCTCTTCCACGAAATTGATTCCCTGGTGTTCGTTGATGATTCGGTGGTTGTGAGGGTGGAGCAGCGGCGGTGGTGAGGGCAATATCGGTGGAGGTGGTTGGCGATTGCAATTGAGAGGTTTGTTGTTGCTTGCGGTTTTCTTCCAATCTGAGTGCCGATCGACCAACATAGAAGGTGGGAAGTGGGGTTGTGTATGATAATTATGAAGCGATGGTGTCATAATTATCATTGAGGCCAGCAATCAACTACAAAACAATTCGATCATCTTCAAGGGCAAGACCCACATTTGCAAGTTGATCTGCAATTAGCTTAATCTCGTTGCAATATGCAGAGATATAAGGAAACTGATCAAGTCGAGTGTTTGCGAATTTGTGATGTAAGTGAACGACTCTGGTGTTCTTGTTGTCTTGAAAGATCGATTGGAGACGTTGTCAGGCTTGGGCAGCCGTGGTGTCTGGTTTAAGAATCGCGCCTAAAAGCTCAGCAAAAATTGTACCATATATCCATTGCAAGACAATGGAATCAAATCGATTCCATTCTTCAGAGGTTTGAGAATTTATAGTTACAGTAGAGGTTGTGTCTGTGTCGGTGGTGGATGGTGTTTTAGGGAGTATATGATCGATGACGTTGAAAGCGCGACAGTGAATCTTGAATAATTCGACCCATGAGACATATTTGCTATTATCCATATCGAGGATTATTGGGATGAAGTTCTTGATATTGTTAACGGTGATGGCGGGATGGAATTTTCCATTGTCTGCCATTGTGAAAAGAAGAATTTTGGTGTATGATTGATAGAGAAGAAGAAGAAGAGAACGTTACATGAAGAAGAAGAATACATGATCGGTATATTAATCTGATACCATGTAAGAATATAAACTCTTGATTGCTTTTCATTCATGTATCGGTCCCTATATATACAAAAGTAATCACATATCTATAGTAACTAGATTGCCTTATTTTAGGCTCAATATTCTACAAGAAAAAATGCTAAAATAAACTATGAGTTTGTTACAACCGTGACTTGTTTTCCAAGGTCTATTAATAAAAATACCCTATACACAAGGTACCATGTAATCGTTTGATGCCCCCTTTTGTATGATGTCCGGTGCTGTCGCACATCCCACACGTCATCAAGCCCGATCCTATACGGGCCCAGAATCAACTGAGGCTTTTTATCACTCAACCAATAGTTCGGTAGTTATGTAATTAACATGTTAACTATCTATATTAATAACTAATATTAATACTAATATTAATATTAATATTAATGATAATATATAACAACTAAACGTTGAAATGTCGTTTTGCTTTATAAATATGATGGCCTTTTTGTCGTTTTGAAACATATACGAAGTACCTTTACACTGATTACACCAAATTAGATAGTGGGCCACGTGTTTCACTTTATGGTTTGAACTAGTGGGGGATCCTCGCTAGGGTTCATTAAATGTCGATAGAAATTTTTAGTAACCAGGATTGTTGATGATACATTTACAATTTAATAAGATAAAAAAACATAATAAATGAATACAAAATAACAAAGGAGAAAAACACAAAAACAAAAGAAGAAAACTAGTCCATAATACCAAAAAAAAAAAAAAAAAAAAAAAAAAAAAAACATTAACTAATCAACGGCCCGGGTTAACAAGCTTTTTGTGGTTGACTTGTATTTATGGTCGATTTGCAAAAGTGAAAAGGTTATTTGTAAAATGTAAAAAGTATATTGTTACTTTGTAAAAACACAATGCTAATTTGTAAAAAAGAGAAAGTATACTTGGTTGATTTGTTAAGGGGAAGACTTTGTGTAAATTTGTAAAAAATAAAAAGGTTTGTGTTAATTTGAAAAACCTACAGAAGTATACTATTCATAAGTTTAAACCCACTGCTTTATTGCCCTTTTCAGATTTGACCACAAAATTATTTCCAATAAGTATATTAGCCACCAGCTATGAATAGTACCCCGCTAAATTTTCCGGCCCAACGAAGTGGGCCAACTGACCACTTCCTAGTTTATAGATAATGGACAAAGTAATGATATATAGTCCACCACTAGAGCGCATTTTGACCGTTATGTAAAACCTCTAATCTCACACCTATAATTTTGAACAATAACTATAACTATATACTATTAGATGCAAGAACTATTTTTCTAACAAGCATTAATCAAAATTGAACCACTCTAGCAAGACGCTTGAGTAAATTTATAAAGACTTTAGGTTGTTCCCATCGGAGTAATTACTCCCTCCGCCCAGAGATTAGTCCAGGAGGACACCCATGGAAGCAAGGCGCCCAGGGTGCCGCCCAGGGTGCCGCCCTCCTATTCGTCTCCCACTTCGTTCGTTTGTAAAATATTTGTGGACGGAAAGAGTGTATATTTATGTGGTACTTTTTGCTTTTAAACTTGTACATTTAATTAATTAATGGAAGAAATGAGTGTCATTGTTGGGAGTGTTTAATCATGAGTTTAGTCCTGGATAGGAAGTGATCAGGTGGCACCCAAGACTAAGGAGGGAGGAGTTCCTCCGTTGGGAGGACTCTTATAAACCAAGAGTTCCAACAAGAGCCTCGTTTCCACTGCCAATTAGATGACGGGACCAACTCGATCTCCACAAACCATTAGTATGCTACAATTCCCGTTTGAATAAAAGATTAAATTTAAGACATAAAAGCTCATTCCTTATCTAACAATTTTTTTCAAAACCGAACATTTAGCATGATACCATGGATCCTTTGGGAGTGTCTCTTCTTCAATGAAAGCATTTTGAATTTTCATCTCTTTCGATATCCCATTTCATCGTCTTTTAAACCGTATCCACATCAACAATCTTTTGGAAAACATCATGATCTTTAAGAAGGTTAAGTCGTTCCGCAATCTCATTTTCAGCACCCCTACATCCATACTTTCGTCAATGAACTCCATACGAGAATAAAGAGTAGATAACCTACAGTTTTTATTGGCTTTTTAAGTTTTAATACCATGCTTTGAATCTAGATTTCTATCTTTTAAGAATCATGTGAAATCCATATTAGCAACCTTGATGCAATCATCAAACTCGTTTCGATTAAACTACGAATTGAAGACAGCGGCTTCGCGACTTGAGAAATCTGACCCGAATCTTTCAGTCACGTCTCAGACTGAATTAAAGTTTCCAAACACCAAGTAATAGCCACTGTTCTGATCAACAAAATCTACAAGCCGATTCCACAATCTAGCTTTGGCATTCGAGTCTTGTGAAGCGTATATGTTAATCATGAAGCATTCGACATGCAGTTGACGCCAAGTCCCTTTAACAAATAAGTTTTCCCCTTTTCTTGGAACCACGAATACTTAAAGAAAGAAGCTTCATTTGTCCATTATTATCATACCAATACTATTGATAGGGCTCGTGAGCGATTTATAACAATCGGATACATCTTAGCCTAACTTTTCACCTACTTCAATAAGTCTAGACAGCTCATTAATCAATCAAATATCTCCAATGTCCTTATTGCCAAACGCAACAGATTTAGGAGCCTAACCTTTATTTGAGCTGATGAACTTTGCTGGTCAAAAAGTTGAAATTTTCCCACACCAGCAGATACTTTCTTGTAAGCCGATGATCCATACGAACACAAGGGAAAACCAGAAACCTCTACCCATATCATCCTTTCATCCACATGAAAACCTTTAAAAATTGGTTTAGTTGCCACAAAGAATTTCTTCAAATTAATGTCTCTCGTAAACAATTTGCATGCTTCAACTATTTGAAACTGTATCCATTTCCACTTCCCTCTAACATCATGTAATTTGATAGATTCAAATCCTTTCTCGCAACATATTCGGTACAAACAACTCAACATTTCGACAAGATGTTAAAAATTCTTACGATATTTCATTGAGACATTGATCTCACACTTAACAATATAAAGGATGCATAGATAATTTTACAACAAAAAAAATAATAATGAAAAAATAAATAAATCAAAGGATCATATGACAGACAAAACGAAGTGCAACTCAGATAGTTACAGACCCCACTGCATCCTCATGGAGTTCACTTTGAAATTGCAAATAATTTCAAAGGAAAAAAGAAAAATGCATCTGTGGCAATAATAAAATAACAAAATAGTTGACAATTGACAAACCAAAATAAGAAAGCGTAGCTGATATAGTTTTATTGAAATTCATCAGCATGTTTGTACACAACGTTCAATTAATATGCACAAAAACTGTACTACAATCCCCATGCCAAGCTTACCTGATAGTGTGTTCTTAGCGCCACCATTTAAAATAAATCCCAAAAGTGAAGTTTTTGAAAGATATATCACAATCTCAGTAATTATGTAATAGAAGTGTTTCCATATATGAAGTTGCTAAGTAAGGAAACCCAACTCCATAAATACCAATATAATTGATGCGATCCGAGTCAGGATCATAAACAACAAGTGCATTTCGTTCATCACTATCATACAAAATGTCAATCATAGGTTCGCCGGTTTTTCTAAATCCAATAACCCTATGTATATTTAATGGTGATGTATCTGGTGCCTTAAACACGAATAACTTTTTAAATGAATTTGGAACACCATGTTTCATCTTCCATACACAATATTCTCGTTTCTCACCCACCATATTGATTTCAAGTACCACAAGAGATGTCCTTAACTCAGATATAGTCAAACTACAGTTACCAAGTCGTGCCAAACTATCTGGGAGATAAATGTCTGCAAATTCTTCAGATATCATATCAAATGATAAAATCATGTTGTTCAGGTCATATCCATCACCCTCGGTCTTAGGAATTCTATCAGTAGCAAGCCAGTATATAAACCTATCTAAGCTCGCCTGGTCCCGTGACAATGTAAGTGATTTACGAGGCATGTTATTAGATGAACTCCTCCAAATCCCTGAGCTCAATGTAAAAATCTCAACTTGAAAAGGGATGCACATTATCATATTGTAGAGACAAGAAGAACTATAAGTAATCTTGACAAGCATAGGGTCCATGGTTAGAGGACAAACCCCAAAGCCAACAACAGTGTCTAAGGGGTAGTTTCGAAACACATTAGGCACAACAACACTAACTGATTTGTCAATTGTAGGATTCCAAATGACAACAGTCATCTCTTTGTGCCTATTACTCCCTACAGGAGTATTGTAAAAGGAAAACAGACCTTGAGAGGTACCTACCATTAATGGGAGCCTACCAAGTTGTTTAACAGAAGTTGGAACGATTAACGGAAACCAATTTTGGGGAAAAGTGTCATCATCCACAATCGATAGATAATTTTCATCTTCTAAATTCCACTCATATAATTCTTGTGCATCAATATACCTTACAAACAGATTATGTTGCAGCCGAGAGCAGTTGACGTGATAATTAACAATAAACTCAGAGCTATCGATCAGAGACTTCCACGATTTTGAAACCGATCTGAATCGGATCAATGATATCACGGGAAGATTTTTAATAATTTCCGTTTGAATTTCAAAAGGTATGTGGTCAGACATTTCAATTTTGATTTTGAGATGATAATTTAGGGTTTTGACTTTTGATAATAGAAAGAAAGTAGTATAAAACTGAAACGAGAGAGTATACGTACCAGGAAAGTAACCTGCACCACCGCAATTAGTAAATCATAATATTTATTTTTAAACCCCTCAACAATCTAATGTAGACATAAACACCTCTTACCTTATGCCTAACGGCACACAAGCTCAACGGTTTGTTTTTAACTGTTCAAAGTAAAAAGCGTGAGTACTAAATTGGGATTATAATTCTTTTTTTTTTTGAAAGGCAACCATAAGCTTTATATTACCATGAAGAAATGAAGTGTACATAGACCTGTTATCTAGACAGAAGTTCCAGTCGAAACAGTGACTAAAACTAAAACTACACACGAAATATGCTGAGGTAGCACAGAAAAAATAATAATAAAAATAAGAGATAAGCTCGACAGCAAACTGAATTATCCACTCGAAATTCACGATAGCGTCAGATAAACCTGCGGATTCAGTAACCAAACGTGCCAATCAAGTTGCTTCCCTTTTACTCGTCTAGAAATCCATTCGAAACTGATTACTTGTATCTCACTTATGGCGGAGGGTCCACACCAACTTTTATTTTTGAAAACCTTGTTGTTGCGAAATTTCCAAATCATGTATCCAACCGTCCATTCTACCGCCTGCCAGATTTTTGACCCAAGTTCGGAAGTTGTCGCGTTTGTATAACCTAGGAAAGTCTCGGAGGTACTGAGATTTGAGTAGTTACCCAAACCCCACCATTTGTACACCCGGGACCAAACCTCCAAGGCGTGTTTGCAGAAAATCAAAGAATGATCAATCGTTTCAATGTCTTCGTCACAACTAGGACATCGAACCGAGTGAAGGTCGACACCTCTTTTATCTAGCTCTATAAGAACCGGGATCCGTTTATGAAGAACCCGCCAAATGAAAATTTCTACTTTTTTAGGAACCAAATAATTGCGCAAAGTTTCTCGATTTCCTCTTCCTTCCGTAAGCCAATTTTCCTCAATCAGACCTTGAAGCTTCTTTGAAGTGAATTTGCCGTTCGATGATAGCACCCATTTCCAGGAATCTGTTTCGTTCTCCGTATGATTAAAGGATGAGATTAAACTGATGAGTACCTGAAGATCCCCGTTTGCACGCCCCATAATGTTTCTGCACCAATTCCATGTAAAAACACAGCTTCCATTACCCCAATCAACTCGTTCCGAAATTTTTGCCTCTTTATTTGACTCCAAACGGTACAACCTGCTGAATTTGTGCTCCAGTTTTTCTTCTCCAATCCATAAGTCCTTCCAGAATGCAGTTGATGATCCGTTTCCAATCGACCGCTGAAAGGAGTTAGGGAAAGGAATCCCAATGTTTGAAGAGATTTTTCCTGCAATTAAAATGTTAGACCAAGTGCCCGCAATCCCAGAGCTAGCAATTGGGCTGCGAAAATCAAGCCCACCCGAAGGCCCGTATATGCTCCTGATGATTTTGGTCCATAACGAGGAAGGCTCGGTATGAAACCGCCACCACCATTTGCATAATAGGGCCAAATTTTTACACTTTAGAGAGCCTATGTTTAGGCCCCCGTCCTCATACGATAAAAGAATTTTTTCCCACTTTATCCAAGAAATTTTTTTCCCCGACCCGGTAACCCCCCAGAAAAACTCTCTTCTTACTCTCTCAAGCTCATGTATCATACTAGACGGGGCAAGGAAGATCGAAAAGAAATACAACGGAAGACTCGAAAGAACCGACTTGATAAGAGTAACTCGACCCCCGAACGAAATCGAACGTGCTTTCCAATCCGTTAATCTATTTTTCACCTTGTCAATCACCGTTTTCCAATCACATAATTTCCTCATCTTTGTACCTATTGGAATACCCAGATATGAAAAAGGCAGACTCCCATCTTTACATCCAAATTCGTTTGCTACACAATTAACCTCTGATGAATCCACCCCGATCCCGTATACACAACTCTTGCCCATATTTACTTTTAATCCCGAAGTGAGTTCGAAACATTTGAGTAGGTTCATGAGGTTCCTCAAATTTTCCCGACTCCAATCGCCGAAGAATATAGTGTCGTCCGCGTATTGGAGGTGAGAGACGATTATTTTGTCCTTTCCCACTTCTACCCCTTTAAAGAGATTTCTTTCAACCGCCGCCTTTGCGAGTATGTTATGTAGCGACCCGACCAAATCATGTTTGACGGCGCCGTCTACTTAGGTCCCGTTACGTGGTCATAAGTCTTTAAGACAAAGTTTGACCAAAATATGTCACCTTCATTTCAAAATAAAGATTGTTCCCAAAGTTTACAAGAATTGTTCAACCAATAGTTAAGTTACAACGTTATAATACGAATGAAATCTAGGCGACACGGTTTAAAGTAAAGCCAAAAGACGCTCCATGAAATGCACATATACTCGACATCCAATGCAAGTATCATGTATCGTTCAAGGACCTGAGAAAAACATAGAAATCTGTCAACGAAAACGTTGGTGAAATCATAGGTTTAAGTAAGTAAGTACAAGTGAACCACAAGATTTGCATCAATGAAATAATAGTAATACATTCCAAAAGTTTGTTTCACGAGCACCCAATTATCAATGCTTAACATTTCCTTCCATTGAACCCCATCACTTAGTGCTAGAACATACACTGTTTCTCGAAAATATATTTCATTCGTAAACGGTAGCGAACCGTTTGAATGAGGGTTTGTCAAACCCATATGGATCCATACAACATAAGTTCTCGCTTACACCCGGCAAGTGTAACTAATGATAATCGAATTGAGGATTTTTGTTCTAAACTCGTATGTAGAATGTTTGTTTTCCTGTACTTGTGTTCACTTAGTAAAGAAATGTTTATGTTTTCTCATCCCAAATGTAAGTTCAAAAAGAGTAAAAGTGGGACTATGATCTCACCTTGAGTGCACGAGTAGTAAAGTACTTCAACAAGTAAACGTGTGCAAAGAACAATGCTAGTCTTGACCTAAACAAATAGGTCGTATCAATAACGGTAAACACGATAGGTCAAAGATGTACAATTAGTCCTATGGCTCGTTAAGACTCGATCATAATAGCATGTGAATCAAATTGTCATGTTTCATGCAAGATACAAGTATAAAAACATGTTAGAACGATTGCACAATTATTTGGTTAAGTTTGATTAAAAGTCAACTTGGTCGGGTCAAAGTCAACAGAAAAGTCAACGGGGTCGGGTTGGATATCCGACAATTTTTCTAAGTTATATAATCATATATGAGCATGTTGGCCAAGTTTCATGTTAATCGGAGGTCCGTAGCATAGCAAACATTTTCATGTCAAATGACCAAAACAAACAGCCAGTTTTAGCCAAATGGGACGGCGTCCCAAATGGCTAGACGGCGTCCCGGTTCAAAAGGTGGGACGGCGTCCCGTGATGCTAGACGGCGTCCCGGTTCAAAAGGTGGGACGGCGTCCCAAGTATCTGGACGGCGTCCTGATCTTTTCCCAGGCCCTGTTTGCTGTATTCCTCAAATGGACGAACCAAAACACAAACAATCACATTTTATGATCCGCAAACAATTAGAACATGTATTTTATATCATCGGAAAGCTCTTTCGACAAGGAACGCAACTAAGCACTTTTCATCAAGCAAAAACATAATATACTATAACCGAAATCCCGTCAAGTGATCAATAGAGGTTTATTTTCAAGTTTCAAGTTTATCAATTGAAATTTAAGTTTCGGGAATCCAATTTATACATATGATATGCCGTTTTGAAGGTAATGAAACATGTAACACAACTAAACACTTATCAATAACATTAACAAGCATTCAACGCATCAAAAGTTCGTTTTAAGAGTTGTCAACCCTAACCAAAAGTTCACAAAATCAATAATCGCGTTTATGAAGTTTCTTAAATCAATCTATACATCAAAATGAAGCTAATGATACTAGGAACACAATTAGAACATGAACTTTTAACATCTAACAACATATGATCATCCAAAATTCAAGAACAACACACCAAAATTCAAGTTCATGCTAGTTACACTAAAACAACGAGATCGAGCATACAAATTATATACACGACATCACAATGAGCCATAGACACTAACTAACACCATTTCAAGTCAAAAACACGAATTTAGAGAAATCTAGAGTTTTAGAAATGTTACCCAAACGAGATGAAGTTGGTACCAAAATGAAGAGGATGAAGAGAGGATCACGAATATGTAATTTATTTTGTTGTAAGCCTCCTAGATCGGATTTAGATGATGATTGAATGAATTTTGTAAATGGGTGTGTGTTCTTGCTAGAGAGAAAGAGAGAGATGGAGATGATAATGAATGGGTGAAAGGGGTTTGACCCTTTGACCTAGTCAAGGGTTTGATCCCTTGTCAAGTTTAGTCCCTCAACTTTCGTTCGGGTGCGTGAATTACCTAAACGAGATAATTTAAAACGCTTATCAACGGGAGATGTTATAAACATATAACGGACTTTATATTAGTATAACGGAAAAGTAAATGGAAAAAGGCGGGATGTTACATGTTAAGTCCTTCAGCAGCAAGGATGAAAAGGAAAGGGGAGAGCGGGTCACCTTGGCGAACACCCCTCCCCATTGTGAATTCTTTTGTGGGTGAACCGTTCACTAATATTGAAATCGTTGCCGAATTAAGACACGCTAGGATCCATTTACACCATTTATCACCAAATCCCATGCTTCTCATTACTTCCATCAAAAAATCCCAATCGAGTGAGTCGAAAGCCTTTTCAAAATCTACCTTAAAAATTAAACCCTTTTTTCGAGACCTTTTTATGTGATCTATGGTTTCATTCGCTATAAGTACGCCATCGAGGATGAATCTATCTTTTAAAAATGCGCTTTGCTCAACCCCTATCACATTCTGAATTACCTTTCGTAGTCTAAGTGATAGAGCTTTCGATAGTATTTTGTAAAAGCTTCCAATCAAACTAATCGGTCGGTAATCATTTAGCCCAAGTGGATCTTTTATCTTTGGGACCAAGGTTATGAATGACGCATTACAACCCTTCGAGAGCTCTCCCTTTTCCCAAAACCAGTGAATCGCGTTTAATAGCTCTGCCTTAATGGTATCCCAGAAACTCTAAAAAAAACGAATGTTAAAACCATCCGGGCCCGGTGCCTTGTCGTTCGCGCAATCACTCAAAGCATCCCAAATTTCTTTTTCGGTGAAGGGGCATTCCAGGCTTGCGGCCTGATCTGGTGTTATGGATGGATAGTGTAAATTAATCATCGATGGGCGGTTTCTTGATCTAACATTGTACAAGAGGCTAAAATGACTGAGAATAGCTTTTTTTATGTCCTCTACATTTTCGTTCCATAAACCGTTAATCACTAGACCGCGAATGTTATTTTTGTTGTACCTTCGCCGAATGATAGAGTGGAAATATCTGGAGTTTTCGTCCCCCTCGAGTATCCACTTTATTCGCGCCTTTTGCTTGAGCATGTTCGCCTTTGCCCTTTCTTTATCTAACCAACTTTTTCTCGACTCCATCCATGATAACCTTTCCTCTTCATTTAATTGTCTTGTTTCGGCTAAATTTTCCCACTCATCCACCTTCGATTTTAGATTTTCAATGTCTCGATCCAGGTTGTTCTTCGCTAACTTGTTCCATGATTTAAGTTCTGTCTTAACTGTTTTGAGTTTATTCCGAAGAACGCAGTCCTTTCGATACCCATTTACCTCAACATTCCATGCATCTTTAATTAGAGATATTGCTTCTTCCATGTGTAACCATTCATCAAAAAACCTGAAGGGTTTTGGCCCGAAGTCGACTATCTTGTCTCTAAGAACAATAGGACAGTGGTCCGAGAACTTTCTATCTAGCACAATGGCCGAGAGATCCTCCCATAGGTTGAGAAAATTTTCAGACACCAAAAAACGATCTAACTTGCTCAATTTCAAACCATTGTCACAAACCCGGGTAAATCTTCTACCTCCTAGGGGAATTTCTACCAGCCCGTTATTTTTTATGAAGCTATTGAATCTATTTGCACGACTAGGGATGAAGACATTGTTGAATCTTTCGTTTTCGTCTCTCACCTCGTTAAAATCTCCACATAAGAGCCACCTAGTATCGATGTTATTCATCAAACTATCAAGAGTTTCCCACATTCTAGATTTACCGGCATCTTCGTGTGGACCATACACATTTACGATTATAGAATCGTTTTGAATGTGGTTCCATTTTCCTTTTATAGCAACGAAAAATTCGCTAATCATTGAACTTTCCACTGTGAAGGATCTTCTATCCCATATAATCATTATACCCCCAGCAGACCCAATCGCCTCTTTTTGTTCGTAGCTAAAATCACTTGACCACCATAGGTTTGATACCCAATAATCGCTTACATTTCTACACTTAGTCTCTTGGAAAGCTAAAATATCTGGTTTTTCAATTCTACAAAGATTTTTAACCCATCCAAAAGCACCCTTTTTCGCGAAACCCCTAATGTTTAAAGATATTACCTTCATTGAGAAAACTGTAAATAACGATAAAAGAAGGGGGAATACCTATAGATGTGATCCTCCAGACAGAATTTCCCCTGGCCATTCCAGGCCCAACCTCCTCCCATATTCATAAACCTCCTTACTATTTCTGGACCTTACCTTACCCATCGACTTGCTTCGATTGCTGTTTCTTGAGGTATTTTCTGAACTCGCCTTGCTGGGTCTTGTTTGAGCACTATTACAATCAGATTTGCTATTTGTTTGTTTGCTTATTGACTCACTTGATGTATTCTTACGCTGACACTTATGACACCCAACCTTCCTCTTCTTATTACTACCTAATCTGGCCAGAGACTTCATCCTTAAAAATCTGGAGGAGGTTTTCCATTCACCCGGTATTTGTCTAGCACATGAACATCTGATACAGGTAGTGGAAGTGGAAAGTAAGCCCTGTGGGACACTATCCTGCTCATTTTTTCCTTTTTGTTTCTTCGTTTTGGCTTTACACGTCTCCGGGACCATTGAATTGCTCGATTTAGGGGTAATTGAGGCTTCATCGGTTAAATTCATTCTTGTAATTGGGCTAAAGCTTCGCATCTCATGAGGTGTAGCGATCGAAATCGGTTTCGGTTTAGAGGTTGGAGTAATACTTTGTTTGGGATTTGAGGGAATTGGGGTGGGAGATGTGTTAATCGTATTTTCAGCTGGAGAATCAGGTTTATTTGGGGAAGGGTGGGTTAGCATTTTTCCAGGCGATTTTGACGGTAGATTGGGCTTGCTTGAAGTAGGCTGATTATGTGGGCTAATCGTATTGGGCTCAACAGGTAAAGTTAAGGATTGGTTATTGGCTAGGTTAGTAGAAGGGATGGACTTGTCAGGGTAAGTATGTTGTTTTGGGCTCATCGAATTGGGCTTGGCAGAGGTGGAAGGGATTCTTGGGCTGAAAAGGTTTGTGAAAAGGTTATTGTTGGGTTTAATCGTTGGGCTGGCTAACAGTGTTTTAGGGTTAGAGTTTCCTTTACTTTTTATTTGATTTTCCAAGACAAAATCCACATCTTCTACCCCACCAATATCACGCATTGTCTGCGCCGAATTTTGGGGAGTTTTATCGACATATTCATTGTCCTCGGGCCCCACATCATGATTATGATTACCGTTGCAATTAATTTTATTTTCGATTCTCATGCACGACTCCTGATCTGCTACTTTGCCTTCCACGCCATTTTTGCTACTGCCGGATTTTTCACCGGAAAATGTATCATCTTCAAACCGTTCATTCAGGTCTTTTAAGGGGTATTCATCATCTGAGCTAAAAGTATCGTCTTCCTCGTCAGAATCATAGTCTACACCTTCGTTTGTGGGTTTACAACCTTCTTTTTCCTTGATGCCTTCATTCACTTTCGCATATGCCGGACTATCTGACTCTCCCATCTCCCAAGCAAAACTGGAATCCTTTTGAAAATTCACCTCCACTGTATTATCTGGATTTTCAGTGACATAGACGTGTACCACACTTTTTTTGTGCTTAAGCATAACTACTTCATTAATGACTTTTGAAACCCCACACTTGACTAAAACTTTGCCCATAGTGAGGTTTTGATGTTGGTTTTCCAGAATCTCGCAATTTTCCATCTCCATAATGCTACCCCACCAGTGTGCAATTGATTTAAACGTGTAAGGATTCCAACAAGATACCGGAACCCCCCTGATATTTAACCACACCAGTCTTCCTGAGTTCCAGCAATTATCTTCCCAAAACCTAATATTTTTTAACCAATTCTGGATTGGATGACTTGGATTTGATAGGATATTTCTAGCCGTCGCTGGAGAATCAAGGATGACCATAAGCTGTAGGCCACCAAGATATTTTAAATTGAAGTTGGTAAGTCCCTCTAGTTTGCACAGTTTTTCTGCTTTCTCTAGCATCTCGTGATGTATCACATCCCCTATAATGGCTGCTTTCAGAATCGAGTCATTTGACTTATCATTTTCAACTTCTACAAGCATTGGACCTCCCCAAGTTTTCTGGTTGCTTTTTGGACTGTGGTTGCTCTTATCTTGATCTCTCTTTTGGTTTAACTGGCTTCTTAGATCTCCTTCGGTATTCCTCTTACTGGATAATCGCTGTCTTAAGTCTTCCACCGTAGCATCCCTAAAACTCCTCCCATCTCTTACACTCCCAGCATTGTTGTGGTTGAAGTTGAAATTGTAATTATTTTGCCTGCCATCACCCTTCTCGTATTTTCCTTCATGAGTTGGTTTGTTGTTTCTTGCATAAGCTTTAAAAATTTTGATCAGCCTCTCGTCGAACTTGATATTTTCGAGTGATTTCAGCAACCTAGAGTCATCATCCACGTCCCCAAAACGCACAAAGGCGAACTTCAAGCCATTTTTAAGCCTGTTTCTAGCCAAGTAGACATCACGAACGGAGCCATATTTCTTGAAAAGCTTCCAAAAATCTGTGACAACCCAATTATCCGGAAAGTTGAAAAACATATACGAAGTTAGCCGAGTGCCGTAGAATCTCCTATAGTCGTTCCTAGAGTCGCCGTTGTGATTCCATCGAGTTCTTCCTTTGCCCGCCGTTCTCTCTCTCTCTTGGTAGTTTCTCTCTCCTACTCTCTCTCTCTCATAATCATTCTTTTTTCGAAATTCCTTCAATTGGGATTATAATTCAAATTGGCAATAATAACTAATAACATGATCGAAACAAAATAACAACCGGTTGGCATAAATTAATAGTACCGTTTTTATTGTAAATTCAACCGAACCTTTCTGTTCGGGTTGAGTTTTAAGAAAACTAATGCATTTAATCAAATAGTTAAGCTTTATTTTTAGACATTACTAGTTACTAACATAGCATCCATTTTTTTTTACTAATTGCTACTCTTTTTCGGTACATGCTTAAAAAAAAAAAAAAAAAAAAAAAAAAAAAAACATGATAAACGGATAAACAGAGGACAAGTATTCCAATATGTATTACTAGTAACATCTTTATTTTAGACCTCTTTTTTCTTACGAGGTTGTCTTCATAACGCCCACTAAACCATCTTTTGATTGTATTCGTCAAATTTATTTAAAACAATACACCTAATAAATCAAAATGAGTTTAAAGTTCAAGACTAGTGAAGGTTGAATGTTATCTGCTTAGATGTTGGTTTCAAAAGTTAATCATTTTATAAGCTTACGAATATAAGCCTATGTGAACAATTTACTTCCATACTTAACACCATCAAGATACACGTATATGATGTAGGACCAAAACACACAAAGTGTTTCACTAACGTTTTAAAAAACAATAACATTAAACATGATTGTTTACACAATTATAGAAATGAGTCATTCACATTTAGTAGCATTATATAGTTGGCACATCGTCTTCTACTATTCTAGTGAATCCTCTTCAATAGCACTTAACAAAAAAACATACTTGATGTAACTTTCTTATGTTTTAACAAGTACATAACGATCTAAAAAAATAGTCTTCTACTATTCTAGTGAATCCTCTTCAATAGCACTTAACAAAAAAACATACTTGATGTAACATTCTTATGTTTTAACAAGTGCATAACGATCTAAAAAAATAAGATTTTTCACAATATTTGTAAGTAACGTTGATCCCATCCCTAACAACGGTTTCAATCCATATTTAGTGTATCTAACATTCATAATCCACATCATAATTATACTTCCCAAAACGTCACTCGCTTAAGGCCGGACTTTGTGATGTTGCGTTTCCCACAGTTAGATCACATACCGCTATAATGACCAACTTTAAAAACAAAACCATATAAGACATACTAACATTTATCACAGTCCAATGACCTAGCGGTATCGAAGAACTCCTTCAACCAAGAGGTTGTGGGTTCTAGTCTAGTGGTGGGCAATTATATACGTAGTATATTTGTAAAAAAAACTCGTGTAGGGTGTTTGAGTATGGCTTTCATGAAAAGTAAACATACTAAAATTTATATGATGCAACTTTATAATTCTGTATGTACACCATTGAACAACAAAACTGAATGTTGTCTTTTAAAAGTCAACTATGCATGCATCTTCCTTGCGTAACCCTTGAGACCTTGATCATGTCTAAAACATTTTGTTATGTTTAAATGGTATCATAATCATATCTAAAATATGTTATATATTCTTAATATCCAATAGAAAATAACAAACAAAAATGATAGCGCTTCAACTTAACCCAACCCCCATTTGAGCCATTTGATCGGTAATCAAAAATAACTATACTTTGACATGTTACCCAATAAACTATTTTGACACGTTACGCACAGGGGCGAAAATTAATGGGGACAGAGGGGGCAGCCACCCCCAGTGGATTTGCAATTTTCAATGTAAAAATTTTTGATTTTTCGATTTTGACCCGGTGTAATTTTTTTTTTGCCCCAAAGTCTTCATATTTTGTCGCAAAACCTCTATATTTTGCCCTAAAACCTTCAAATTTTGCCCAAAAACCTTCAAATTTTGTCCTAAAACTTTCATTTTTGCCCAAAAAAAATTTCTACGTTTTTAAAAAAAATTCGCCCCCGTTGAAAAAAATTCCTGCTTCCACCACTGGTTACGCAGGCAACTTATATTGCTACGAAAAGATGTAATAAAAAATAACTGATTTGACATGTTGCCCAATGAAAAAAAATATATATATTCAAGCCTTGAGATAAGCATGACTCGCTACACTAAGCAAACTCAACCTCTAAGACCATTTTAACCAAATTGCAGCTGCATATTGATCCAAACTAAGCCCCATTACTCTGGTGCTCTTTAAACTGCACTTGATCTTTTTAACTCTAAGCCCTAAGGCTAATCGTTTTAAGTTATACATGATCCAAAATAGCATTTATTAATTCATCTTTTGTTCTTGCCATTTTCTTAAATTCTATATTTCCATTCTTTTCTAAATAAAATACACCACCACAACAACTGAGACCCCATTTATAACACTACAAATGTTATGTTTATAAGGATCATCAGAAAAGCATGTTCTTAATATCCAGTAAATTATCTTGAAGGCCTCTAAAAGGTAACTTCCCCTTCACACTATTCCATATTCTTTTGGAGTGATGGCATTTAAATAGGTGATCATTTGAATCTGGACATCCATCACATAAAGCACCATCACATAAAAGCACATTTAAAACTTGCATTAGGCTGCCATGTAAGAAAGTTATCATGAGTTGGCAATATTTTGTGCATAGCTAGCCAAAGAATAAACATGTGCCTTGGATTACACTGAGTAAACCAAAAGAAATTAATTCTTTAATCTTTCCAAACCCGTTGAATGCTAAATGGAAATTTTGTACTATTATGAGTATACCAAACTACCTTATCATTTCTTTGCTCATTCAACATCGGAACTGCAATATTTCTAAGCTTCTGGTAACTTGTATACATTCATCCTTTCTTAACCTAGCATCATATATGGCACAATATGGAACAAATATGATCTTCTTGCATCTATAGGGATATTTGTAATCAGCAGACTCACTTATTTTTGAGATTATAATCAGGTTGAATATTACCATAACTGCAGACTCACTTATTTTTGAGATTATAATCAGGTTAAATGTTACCATAACTGCAGTAAACATATATGGAGAACTATGATCTCCTTGACACAAGTCCCTTAATTCCTCCTTTGAAAAATCCATGAACTTCACGATTGACACATAACGAAAATCTAATCTAAAAATTCCAAATTGACTATATCATAAGGTTTTTGGATGTCTATCTTAAAAGCACACTTTTTAGGTCGTTGAGCTCTATTATATCTTTTCATCAGTTCTTGAGTAATTAGGATTGTGTCTTGGATATGTCTACTCGGGATGAAAGTACATTGGTTCTGATTTACCACCTTTTTGTAGCCCACTTTTAATTGTTTGTTAGAATTTTGCTAATACACTTTTAATTTTGTTTGTTAGAATTTGACCACCTTTTTTAGCCTACTTTTAATTCCGAAACTTTACTTTACTAGGAGTTGTAACTTTTGGAATTAGAGCAATTATAGTGGCATTCATCTACCTAGGGGTGTTCAAAACCGAATATCCAAAAATTCGGACAGTGAATTTGGTCATCCGATATTCGAATCCGAAATCCCGGATATCCGGAATTTCGCATTCGGATATCGGATTATCCGAATATCCGAACTTTACTTAAGATCAAAGAAAATCATATATATGAGTTACATACATCTCAATACAGATCTTTAATTTTTGAAGCTTGAACAACTACAAACATGAGAATGAGGATCAGTACTTTAATAAATAGTAAACAAGTAGGAATAAATGAGGACTTTTCATAGTGGATTTATATACCGAATTAATGGAAGTCAGAACAAGTGGGAATGTAAACTATAAACATATCTACCAAATTAATGGCAGTATCCAACCTCCAGTGAAAACTATAAACATAAATATATATGCAACAAGTGGGAACAAGTGGTTATATAAACCCCACATATTCGTATATCTCATGAACAACGATTGATGAAGATTAATGAAAGTTAAAGCAACGATTAATGAAGGGATGCGTCAGTGAGAGCTTGCGACAGAGAAATATTTGATCTAGTGATTGATATACGCATCACAACGATTGATATGTCAAGATTGCAGCCCAATGATCGATATATGGGCCACTGAAGCAGCCCAACAATCCAATACAACACTAAAATATAACATAAAAAATTAACAAGTATATATATATATATATATATATATATATATATATATATATATATATATATATATATATATATATATATTCAGATATCCGAATATCCGAAAATTGTGAAAAGTACTATCCTAAACCCGAATCCGAAAAATCGGATATCCGGTTTTCGGATATCAGAAAATCCGGATATTCGATTTTTTGGATATTCTCGGACCGTTGCGGATTCGGATACGGATACTTTGAACACCCCCTACATCTACCTACGTAATTTTCCTTATTAAAGAACTCCTTTATATAAACATGTCATTCTTAATTCACTGTCAGAAACTTCAATGATCATACTTTGGGCTCCCTCATCAGCTCCTTTAATGATCATAAAAATGATAGTGACGATATACCTGTTTTTCAATAGCATTCGAAAAATAATTGAATTCACCTGCAGTTGTTTCCAAAATGCTCTGGAGACGAGCCAAATCTTCACCATCATGTATCTGATCTTGTCAAACTCATAGGATCTATCGTCTGACGGGTCAAATTTGTGTTGTAAGGCCGGGTTAAACGGGTCAGGCAGTCAGCTATAAGTAATCTCAGTAAGTAAGAACGGGTCGAAATAGTTAGATATGGGTGGATAGCATTTTGTTCAAATAGTAAATACGGCTTATTAGTTTGGGTCAACCAGGTCCGAACCCGTATTGACTCGCCAAATGGCTACTTTTCGCATTATGATTCATCAAAATGGTGTCATACAGGGAGCTCAACAGATGCAAATGTTGCTTTTGGATAGTATATGTTGTAACAACATGCTGTAAAAGAATAAAGATACATGGATTGTGCAATGCATTTTATAATAATGATCATTTTCATGATTTGCAGATGCACAGGTAAACCTTTTTTCCTATAATAACACACATTTAATTAGTTCATTCAGGGCAGAGTCTCTTATGGATCTATGTGGGGGCTGACAGAGACCTATAAACTCTTGTTCCTCCATTTATCTAAACTTTTGGGCAATCCTAATCACTAACATCCGAATGTTAATTCAATAACATGTAGAAGTATTAGCCAAAATGTTCGACGGAAATACACGAGATAAAAAGTTATGTTATATTGTATTTTATTCAAGGTTAATTTAGCTTCTTTTTTAAAAAAAAATGGCAAAGAACAATTAAATTATAAAAGTAGGGGATAAAGGCCCAACATCAAAATACAACAAAAGGCGCCTAAGGCGTACAAGTAAACCCTTCTATAAACCTACATGATCGAGAGTCAAACAGTCGCTACAAGCAATCAAAACACCATTACAAAACACCATCTAGTGTGTCAATCTCGGGCAATATTTGAACTATAACCAGATTCATATATTATTTCAACTATAGAACCATATGAAAGTATCTCATAATCGGACCACTAAATAAACCCATATAGACCTACTTGATTCTATTTTTATACAATAAATCTTTGAGGCTAATTGGTGAATTTACTTCTCCAAGTTCCCAGGCATAACTTAAAAACTTCAACATGCCAATTCTCAAAGGATGTAATAATCTTGATAAATAAGATAATATAAAGATTAACTTAAAGTACTTTTTGAGTACTATCTGTTACTCCGTACTTATTAATCTTTTTTGGTTTCAAGTGTCACAAGAAATGTCCTTAACTTATTACTTACATATATAATCAATTTATAGTTAATAAGTTGTTCCAAACTATCTAAGAGATAAACGTCGGAGATAAAAGCCTGCAAATTCTTAATTCTTCAGATATCGTATCTAGGAGATAAACGTCGGAGATAAAAGCCTGAATTCTTACAAGGAATATAGATATTTGTATTTATCGATTTTTATTAGGCTAACAATACGGGAAGGTCATTTACGGGTCAAAGTTTGCAGCAGCATGGGTCATTTTTAGTGCAAGTCAAAATGGGTCAGAATTGGCTGACTTAAAAAAATTTATTTTTCTTTCGTTAAAATTTTGTATATAAAATTATATGTGTAATATGATCAAAAAGGCTATATAACCATATTATCAGAATACACAACATTTAATAATATGATTTAGGAGTTAAATGCATTTTGAACGACTATCAACCCATTTGACCCATTTCTATTTAGCTTACCCACTTGACTCAATAAACAAAATTTACACAAACCAACTCATGTAGTTATATGTATCCACCCATACATTTAATCCTTCACCAACCCAAGACAAAGTTCATAACTCAATTTCTGAAAGCATTTTTATGTAGTTATATGCATCCACCCATACATTTTTATCTTATTTCCAAACATCTATATTACTGATGCTATATCTTTGTGATTATCTTAAGCATCTATGTGAGGGTTGACAGAGACCTAGGTGTATACAAATAAATATTTCATCTGTAAATCTGCAGTTATTTGTTTTAGTTTTTGGTAGGCTTTGAGATAATACATCAATCTATATAAAATAAAATAAAATTCACCAGCTCTCTAAAATATATCAGACAGATGACTAAACAATGCCTTACTGATTGTATGATACTAAAAGAACAAAATTTGCATAAATGTAAACCAAAATGAAAACTCTAGTCTATGACATCTTAGTACACATAGTACTTGTAACTTTACATCTTTTCTAGTTACAGTTACCTTTTCATAAAATTCAACTAAAACTGGATCCACATACCTTGCTTTGCTTTCTTGATCCAATAGGTTTACACTTTGAAATGTTACCACCATCATCTATTAATTTATTGGTCAAGTAAAAGCAGTGTTTCAATGTATGAATTCGCAGAGCATAAATGCCGAGTACTAGCAATCCCAGTAAAACTGATTTCTTTTGACTCGGGTTTATAAACACAAGCTGTAGGATCGTGTAAACAGAATTAAACGATCTTAGATTCAATAACGAGTGCGGAAAATCTCGTTATTGGGTTTTATACTCAAAATCCAATGAAAACCTATGATCTTAATGACAAAATCAACTTAGATATGTTAAAGATCGAAAAATGTGAATGCTAGAACACCAGGGTATCGGATTGTACGTGTAGAATATGTTAGGATTCGTAACCCTAACAATGAACCCGAAATACCCATTATATACACACAGCACGTGCAACCGTGCGGTTGCATCTTGCAACCGTGCGGTTGCCTGTCTAACCGTACGGTTGCATGCCTGCAACCGTGCGGTTACAATCCAACATAGAAAGTTAAACAATAAAACATTTTAACGTGATCATAATGAACTCGGGGACTAAATATGCACCAACAAACTCCCCCAGGACCCAGTTCATTATCTTAAATCACAAAATATACTTTCTCCTGCAAAAACAACTAATCACACAATCAAACATATTCAATAACATGAAAATTAAGACGTTTTAGAGCAAGTTATTACAACCAAATCGAAATAAATTAGAAAATAAAACGTTCAAATTCACAGTTTTAAAAAAACGAAAGATAGACATTAAGCATGGATATCATAAGCATAGCAAGTACGAACATCACGATTAAACTGAATTTCCTGCTCAGTATTAGGCAACTCTAAAGATTGGGAGTTTCCTCAACACCTTGATATCATTCTTGCACAAATTTTGAATCCACCTTGGATCAATAATCCTGATCTGGTCCAAACTATCATTAGGATTATCCAGCACAATCACCGCTTCTTCTGTTCTTCCATCATAATACCACCATCTAAAACGATCACCAAAATTCTGTGGCATTTTACGAACTGGTGCATACTTCATAGTCTTTGCACGTTTATACCTAACCACTCGAACTATGTTCCCAGTTGATTGATCGGTACGATAAAAAAACTTTTGAAAAATGCGGCTCAAACACAGACTGTGACGCCCCGTACTAAATCAACATGTACGAACCATCAACAACAGGATCATTACAGGTCAAACACTATATGCGTTTTTAAAACAAGTTTGCATTCATGATAAAAGGGTGACGTCATAACTAACGTCGAATGTTTTACATCAAAAGTATTCTTCTATGAATAGAAGCAAAGATAATAGTGCGTGACCCTTAGGTCGTTACAAATCATTGTTTCAAAAGTATTAAAGTTTGAATGCAAGATAAAGTGTTTCATGCGGTGACATCTCTAGTAAAGCACATCGGAAGTCTACGAGGCATGACTAGTACAACAGCGGAAGCAAGCAACCTTAAGCACCTGAGAAAAACATGCTTAAAAATGTCAACATAAAGGTTGGTGAGCTATAGTTTAAGTATAACAGTAATGTAAGGTAGGCCACGAGATTTCAGTGCTACAAAGAGCGTTTCAAAATAGTATGATAAAGTATATATTTAACCGTGGGCACTTGGTAACTAACTTAACGTTTATAACCCCCTGAAAATACACTTGGCGAGTGCGTATGTTTACGAAGTATTAAACACCCGTTAAATGCTAGCGCTACTAGCCCGAGTGGGGATGTCAAACCCTATGGATCGATATCTAAGATTCGCGTTCACCGGTTCAAAAACCAATGACTAAACGTTACCGAGCTAAAGGGAATGTTTATGCCGTTGTATAACCCACACATATATAAGTTTAAGTACTCGTTCCTAGTATGTAAAACATAAAATTTGCATGTATTCTCAGTTCCCAAAATAGTTAAAGTAAAAAGAGATGCTATAACTCACAGTGGAAAAGTAGTAGTAAAGTTGACTCGGGAAAAGTAAGCAAGTATGTAGGTCCGGAAAGTCCTCAACCTAAGTCAAAAGTTACTAAGTCAGTAAATCGTACCAATAGGTTTAAATGTATGTAAATTAGGTCTTAAGTATCATCATCATTCATCATCAAACAAAAGCGTATAAAGCAAGTTTCATTCTAGAAAAGAGTTTAAATCAAAGGCTGACTTCGATCAGTCACCACGGCCTCTATACCTACTGAAATGAGGTGAGACCAGTGGCCATGGCTCCGTATATGAGTCCTTTAGTTGCTGTAAAAATTCCAGAAGTAAACTCCTCTTCGTTTGACCGTGGTGACGGTTTAAGTGCGAGTAGGTCAGAATTTTCAGCACAACGTTAAAAGGACATAGTGACGTTCGGAGGGCCATAGATCCTAAACCGTAACTCGGATTAAGACGAGTCTTAAATGAAAAATTATCTACTCGAACAGAGCTAACTGAAAATCAACTTTACAGTAGCCCAGGTATTCTGTTCAGACCCGAAAAACAGTAGGTTTAGTGTTCCGGTGGGTTCTTGGTGCTCGAAGCTCATCACGGTTCTCATCCTTGATGCATATAGCTTCAAGTGTACAACTCGTTGATGTGTTTGCATCATCTTAACCAAGGTTTGACCATCATAACACTTGTGTCAGTCTAAGACATGTAGCACAACTCATTTAAGTGTTGCAAGTAGCTTGATGAACCAAAGTTACATCAAAATCTTAGATCCGACACATACATGAACTATAAAAGTAATATTGAACTACAAACTTGAAAGTAAACTAACTAATCAAGATCTTAAGTTGTAGAACATAGTTCCTAGTTAGATCTTGAAGATCCAAGACCCAAAAGTCTAGATCTAAAGTTATTAAGTTAAATCCTAAGTTATAAGACACAAATCTTTACTTTCATGAAACCATAAGTTATGAAACTTAGATTTTCATCTTGTAAAGTGCATGTAAGCTTATGAGCTCTTGATTATGACAAAATAAGTTGACCATAAGCTATAGAAACTTAGATCTTTCATAAGTATATGAAGTTATAATTAGAAAGTTATACTTCCATGTTCTTGAACTTATAAAGTTAACTTTAGTTCAAGAAAAATGAGATCAAAGTTAACTAGTAACACTTGACCAACAATAACATGAATCACGAATTGTATGTGCAAGAAAATGAAGAAATAAACTAATTAAATAAGTAACAAGTTCATGGTTGTTCATACTTTTAAAGATTCAAGCCAAGGCTTTGAACTTTAAGAAAGTAAACTTTAAGTTTACAACATGAATTCAAGTATGATTATAACATATGAACTTTAATCTTTTAAAACTTTAATTGTTGAACCATAAACTAGGAAGTTTAGGTCCTTGTATGTTCTTGTATGAACAAGATAAAATAAAGAACAAACTAGAGAGTTTGATTCTTAATTACTAGTAAGTAACAACTACAATAACAAGTAAGTAAACCACAAACAAGAACAAGTAACAAACAAGCAAAAGATGATGATGATGAGAGTGTTTGCTACGGTTTTCATGGGAGGAAAAGAAAGGAAAATAAACTTGATACTTATAAGTTAGAGAGCAAATGAGATGAGAGAAAGAAAGTGTAAGTTTGTGTGTGAGAAATGAGTGAAGTTTACAAGTGAATAAGTAATAAAAAAAAAGATTTTTGAACTCCCTCATAGTCCCTAGGTGGCCGACGGTTTACAAGAAAGGGGGGAAGGAAAAATCCACTAGTTTCATGCATGTAAAGATGAAGATGCTCTCCAAAAATGGTAATAAAGTGAGTTTGCATGGGAAAGGTGTGTAAGTGTATAAGTAACTAGTCTCCTTACAAACTAATTACTCTAGTTAAGCCTTAAGTGTAATACTTACATAATAAGATGGGCTAACTAGTCCATTAAGGAAGTAGGGTGGGCTTCTAAGTTCATTAACATTAATAAAAGCCCAAGTTCAAGTAATTAACAAATAAATCCAACAAAGCCCAAGTATTTAACTAGTAACCTTAGTTAATTAAAATGATTAATAAAACTTAATCATGAATGTAAATAATATCCGAAATATTATTCGTGAAAAGTTCGTGTGTCACAAAGACGTGTCGGGCAAATAATAGTCAATCGCGGTAACAAGTAAATGTATGCAAACAATACATTCATTAAAACACAAGTATTAATAATAAATATTAATAAGTAAATGTTGGAAAAACCAGGGTCGTTACATTACCCACCTGTTAAAGAAAATTTCGTCCCGAAATTTTAAGCTGAGGTAGATGGAGGAGTTGGGAAATGGTGAGGATACTTCTGCATCATTTGATCCTCTCGTTCCGAGGTAAACTCGGGTCCTCGTTTGGCATTCCATCATACTCGGATGATCGGAATCTTGTTGTGTTTCAAAGTTTTAACCTCACGGTCCATAATCTCGACAGGTTCTTCCACGAAGTGGAGTTTGTCATCAATTGTAAGTTCTTCCAGTGGTATGATAAGTTCAGGTGCAGCAAGACACTTCTTCAAGTTTGACACGTGGAAGGTAGGATGAATTGAGCTCAATTGTGTTGGAAGATCCAGACGGTAAGCAACGGGTCCAACACGCTCCAACATTTCAAAAGGACCAATGTATCGCGGGTTTAACTTTCCGCGCTTTCCAAAACGAATCACACCTTTCCAAGGTGCAACCTTCAACATTACATGGTCGCCCACGTTAAATTTAAAGTCTTTACGTTTAAGATCGGCATAACTCTTCTGACGATCACGGGCCGTCTTAAGTCTAGCTTGAATCTGGGCAATCTTCTCTGTTGTTTCATGGACTACCTCAGGTCCGGTGATTTGCTTTTCGCCTATCTCGGCCCAACAAATAGGAGATCGGCACTTGCGGCCATACAACGCTTCAAAAGGTGCGACATTAATACTCGAGTGATAACTGTTGTTGTAAGAAAATTCGGCGAGTGGCAAATGCCTTTCCCAGGCCTTTCCGAAATCAATAACACATGCACGCAACATGTCTTCAAAGGTCTGAATCATTCGTTCACTTTGCCCGTCGGTCTGTGGGTGATAAGCAGTACTTATGTCGAGACGAGTTCCCATGGCTTCTTGCAAAGAACGCCAAAATCTAGATGCAAAACGGGGATCGCGATCTGAGATGATCGACAAAGGTACACCTTGCCGAGATACAACCTCTTTGATGTATAGTTGAGCAAGTCTCTCCATCGTATCCGTTTCCTTCATCGCTAAGAAGTGTGCAGATTTGGTAAGACGGTCAAAGATAACCCAGATGGTATCGTATCCGCTCACCGTCTTTGGTAGCTTGGTGATGAAATCCATTATGATCCTTTCCCACTTCCATTGTGGGATTTCCAGTTGTTGAAGCAATCCAGAGGGACTCTGATGTTCGGCCTTAACTTTCGAACAAGTCAAACACTTACCAACATAAGTTGCAACGTCCTTCTTAAGATTGGGCCACCAATACTGTTCCTTAAGATCATGGTACATTTTTCCCGCTCCAGGATGAATCGAATATCTCGACTTATGGGCTTCATCTAGTATAAGGTTCCGTAGATCTCCACAAAGAGGTACCCAAATCCTTCCGGCAAAATATCGAAGCCCAGTCTCCTTAACCTCGAATCGAGAGACAAGAATGTTCAAATGCTCATGAGATATATTCTCCTCTTTGAGAGCCTCATCTTAGGCTACTCGGATCTGGCTGTTGTGATTCGAATGAATGGTGATGTTCAGTGCCTGAACACGAAGAGGTGCCATCCTCTCCTTTCGGCTCAAGGCATCGGCTACAGCATTTGCCTTACCAGGATGATAACGAAGTTCACAATCATAGTCATTCAGCGTCTCGATTCATCGTCGCTGTCGCATGTTCAGTTGTTTCTGATCGAATATGTGTTGGAGACTTTTGTGGTCGGTGAAGATAGTGCTCTTAGTTCCATACAAATAGTGTCTCCACAATTTGAGCGCAAAGACAACGGCTCCAAGTTCGAGATCGTGAGTAGTGTAGTTCCGTTCATGAATCTTCAGTTGACGAGAAGTATAGGCAATAACCTTTGATCTTTGCATCAGTACACAACCAAAACCACTTTTCGAAGCATCGCAATAAACTACGAAATCGTCACTGCCTTCAGGAAGAGATAAGATAAGTACGGTGGTCAACTTCTTCTTCAAGGTTTGAAATGCTGATTCGTGTGCGGGTTCTCATATGAACTTCTTCCCTTTGTGAGTCAGCGCGGTCAAAGGACGCGCAATTAGAGAGAAACCTTCAATAAATCTTCGGTAGTAACCGGCGAGGCCTAAAAATTGGCGAATGTGAGTCGGAGTAGTGGGGGTCTCCCACTTGCTGATAGCTTCAATCTTGGCGGGATCAACCTTGATACCCTGGTCGCTCACAACATGACCCGAAATTGGACTTCCTTCAACCAAAATTCACACTTGGAGAATTTCGCATAAAGTTGCTCTTGTCTCAAGAGTTCAAGCACTAATCAAAGATGTTGCTCATGCTCTTCTTCACTCTTGGAGTAGATGAGGATATCATCTATGAAGATGATAACGAACTTATCCAGGTATGGCTTGCAGACATGATTCATGAGATCCATGAACACGGCAGGTGCTTTGGTTAAACCGAATGGCATCACGAGAAACTCATAATGACCATAACGGGTTCTGAATGTAGTCTTCATTAAATCGCTTTCTTTCACCCTCAACTGGTGATAACCGGATCGCAAATCGATCTTCGAGTAAACGCTCGATCCTTGCAGTTGGTCAAAATGATCGTCAATTCGGGGAAGAGGATACCGATTCTTGATTGTCAATTTGTTGAGTTCACGGTAGTCGATACACATGCGGAAGGATCCGTCCTTCTTCTTCACAAACAAAACAGGTGCGCCCCAAGGCGAGAAACTTGGTTGGATAAACCCTCGGTCTAGCAGTTCTTGTAATTGGCTCTGCAACTCTTGCATTTCGGAAGGTGAGAGTCGATAAGGTGCGCGAGCTACAGGTGCAGCTCCTGGCACTAAATCAATCTGAAACTCTACTGCTCTTGGTGGCGGTAATTGTGAACTCGGAAATTTTCAACCAAATTTAAACTTTAATCTTTATATGTTTCTGACACGATAAGCAATATTTGTTAAGTTAAATTGCAAGAATTTTAAACTATGTTCATACATTCATTCAACCTCGACCAAGTTCCAACGATTCACGAACCATTAAACGAATATGATTATATATGTATATGTGTATATATATTATAACTTGAAACGTAAACAAAATATTAGATTAAATACTTTATATGATTGTATCTGTTTCAAAATGTTTATCAATGGAATTAGAAGATAAGATCAAATGATTGAATTATCAGATATATTGAATTATGATTACAAGTCTCTGTTGAAAGGCCCACGTTGATTTGAGAAATCTTTCCATTTTAACAATATTCGAAAAATGGTAAAGTGATTTATAAATAAGAACAAATTGTCAATCATTGAGAACTAGACAAAGGATAGTGGAAGATTGAATCTCATAAAGACTCGATTGATCTATTTAGTTTCAAACGTACAAAAACATTTTCAGTTTAAAAAGAACTTTATTATTAAAACGTATATAACTTTTATAAATATCTAGAACCACTTTTGACAACTCATTACTTAACTAGTATGATAAAGATAACGATATTTATATTTTATTTTATTAAATATATATAACGATTTAAATTAATATTATATATATTTATACCCGTATTATACGTACATAGTTTTATACTTTTACTATACTTAAACTTTACCTTTACTTTACTTTAACTTTAATAATTCATACTTTAATAATTTACTTTAATAATTCATACTTTAATAATTCACTTTAATAATTCATACTTTAATAATTCACTTTAATAATTCATACTTTAATAATTCACTTTAATAATTCAAAAATCTATTATAAATAGAATTCAATAGGTTTCATTATTTCATAGAAACTTGAAAATATTTTTCTCTAAACTCTCTCAATCGATTTACATATATATATTTACTCCGTATTATTTCAGGATATTATTAGTATACATAAAATATTACGACGGAGTGCTGTCCGAGTGATTTCGAAATTGTTTTTCGAGTGGGATAGGATTAAGAAAATTATGGGTTATAGCTATGGAGGTGATTGAGTATGGTTCATGGGTATGCTCGTGAGGTCAATATAGTGTTTATCATTTCCGTTGCGTCTACGTACCTTTCCTGCAATATTGAATCTCAATATTGATACGTGAGTACTCATAATTTAACTTTTACATACTAATAGTGTATCCCGGATTAGTGCTCGAGTATTTAGGATTATGTATGCTTGTACTTTTGATATTGCCCTTAGACAGGTTAGGTTGAATGTTGAATTAGTTACACTTGCGGTTGAGATAAGGTATAAGATATGCATGTCCTTGGAAAGCTAGCGAAAAATTAAGAACTTTTCCTTTAGATATCGAATGGTTTCGATGAACGGATTAGAAGTTATAATCAATTGAATTTTCGATATTTTTATTAAAAATGATTATTATTATCGTCGTTTTTATCGTCGTTCTAGTTTTATCTTATTATTATCATTATTATTATCTTTATCAATAAAAGGGATTTATCATTAAAAATTGTTATTTTTTTTATTATTACTATCGTTATTATCGTTAAAGTTATAATTAGTATTATTATTATTATTATCCAATTATTATTATTATTATTATTGGTATTATTATTATTATTATCATTATTAATATATATATCATTATTTAAAAATGGTTATTGTTATTGTTATTATTATTATTACTATATTATCATTAAGATAATTATTAGTATTATCGTTAATAATGTTATAGTAACTATCATTATTAATATTAGTGTAATTAAAACAAATATTTGTAACACCTAATTATTTTGATTACTATTATTATCATTATTATGAACACGATATAAAAGACGATTAAAAGCTATTAAATGAAACGATTAGGAAATAATGGGTAAGAGTATCATGATGAAATTAAAATATTATAAGATATTGATTTAGATAAAATTATCGTTCTTATTATTTTTATCATTACTATTATTATTAAAAGTATCGTTAGTATTAAAACTATCATTTTAATAAAAATTATCATTTTAATAGAAATGTCATTGTTACTATAAAATATTATTATTATTATTATTATTATTATTTTAAATAGAATTATTATTTTAAATAGAATTATTATTTTAAAGATAATATTAAAAATTATCGTAAATATTAAAGTTATCATAATTAGAATTATCGTTTTATCATAATGTCATCTTAGTAATTATAAATATTGATATTTTTATAATAATAATTATTATTACAAAATAATACAACTTTTACTTACTATCATTATAGATATTATTTTATCAAATAAATATGTGATACAAACATATTTTACTACGTGTAATAATTTACTTTAATAATACCTATCATATTATCTTTATGATATTAAATGAACTCTATAAATTTTATTACTTAATATATATATAAAAGTATATTTTATTACATAAATTTAATATAAAATTTTATTTATTAATAAATAAATTATATTATTACTCTAATAAATCTTTTAAAAATATTTAAAAATATAAAACGACGATATTTAAACTATATATTAATCATGTATAGATTTTTTGGAAATTATTTTGAGTCAAATTTACTTTTGTTGACTTTTGCATATTAGTCTCGAGCATTAGGATTGTGGTACACTATGACTTGACCTAATTTGTTAGACAAATATTGACCAAAACATAATTATATATAATTAATTTAGGTTCGTGAATCCGAGGCCAACCTTGCACTTGTTCAATGACGTTATATTTATTTTTACTACGAAATACAGTATGGTGAGTTTCATTTGCCTTTTTACCCTTTATATTTTTGGGACTGAGAATACATGCGCTTTTATAAATGTTTAACGAAATAGACACAAGTAATTGAAACTACATTCTATGGTTGAATTATCGAAATCGAATATGCCCATTTTTATTAAGGTCTGGTAATCTAAGAATTAGGGAACAGACACCCTAATTGACGCGAATCCTAAAGATAGATCTATTGGGCTTAACAAACCCCATCCAAAGTATCGGATGCTTTAGTACTTCGAAATTTATATCATGTCCGAAGGAGGATCCCGGAATGATAGGGGATATTCTTATATGTATCTAGTTAATGTCGTTTACCAGGTGTTCACCATATGAATGATTATTTTTGTCTCTATGCATGGGACATATATTTATGAGAACTGGAAATGAAATTCTTGTGGTCTATTAAAATGATGGAAATAAATGATTATGATAAACTAATGAACTCGCCAACCTTTTGGTTGACACTTTAAAGCATGTTTATTCTCAGGTGTTAAAGAAATCTTCCGCTGTGCATTTGCTCATTTTAAAGATATTACTTGGAGTCTTTCATAGCATATTTCGAAGAACGTTGCATTCGAGTCATTGAGTTCATCAAAGATTATTATTAAATCAATTTATAGTTGGATAGTGGATATTATGAAATGGTATGCATGCCTGTCAATTTTCGATGTAAAGAAAGATTGTCTTTTAAAAACGAATGCAATGTTTGTAAAATATATCATATAGAGGTCAAATACCTCGCAATGTAATCAACTATTGTGAATCGTTTATAATGTATATGAACGGGTCCTTTCAGTTGGTATCAGAGCGGTGGTCTTAGCGAACCATGTCTGCATTAGTGTGTCTAACTGATAAGTCGTTAGGATGCATTAGTGAGTCTGGACTTCGACCGTGTCTGCATGTCAAAAGTTTTGCTTATCATTTTTAGTCGGAAATCATCTGCTTATCATTCTTAGGAAATTACCTGCTTATCATTACTAGTCTAGACACGTCTTGCTACATTAATTGCATGAGTAGTGTATAGACAAAATTCATATCTTAGCGTATCTGCTAAATCATATCATATCGTATCTGTTACTTTAAACTTTACCTGACATATCCCGCAAATTCCTCTGTAATCTACGAAATCTTTTGTTCTATATCTATGGATATTCTATGTAATTAGAATACCATCCGATAACCGAAAATCATTTCATATCGAAAAATCCTTATTCAATCGTACGAAATGGAATTCATCATTAATTCAAGTTCCTCGGATTCCGAAATGAAATCCCACTCCAGCTCTGAAAGCAGTGTGACCAGAATGGATCAACCAATCAGCCATCATCTATTCTGGATGAATTGGGGATGGGTTCATAGCCTCCTCAATCATTGGAGACAAGAAGAAGGTGATCCCTTCCATCCACCCCATTGCCCTCTTAACGAAGAACCTGAAGCACTTACCGGCGAACCAATCCGAAACACCATTTTCTCTCTCATTTCCAGAGTATCTCATCATGATTATATACTACATCAAATTCTAGATTATATTTATCCGCTCGTCCGAACCGACAATCACCCCGGTATAATAGAAGAAGTCAACGAGCTTCGCGCTCAGGTAGTGGCTTTGGAGAATATGGTGCAAAGATTACAAACACCAGCAGCAGCACCAGCAGCATAACCAGTACCACCATCATCAACGCCAACAGTACCATTACCACCTCCAACCACAACCGCGTCGTAAACCTCAACTTCACAATCTGTCCCACGAGCATCAACGTCATACGCACCATAGATACCAAGGAATACCAACAACAATAACTGACGAAGTATTAATTCATAACTTCATTGGAGAAACATTCCGCAGCTATTATGTAATCTCTAAAGTCTTAGAGATTATCTAATCTAGCCCTAACCATAAATCAGTTAAGCGAACCAAAAATGATAGAAGGAAGAGTAGAAACCCTGACAAAAATGGTGTGTGATTAACAAGCTAAACTTGCTTTACCAACAGCATCAGCAGTACCGTCAGAGTTACCAGCATCGTCAGTACAGTCAACATCCAAATCATCAACACCGATAACATCACAAACTCCTTCAGTTCAAGAATCACTGTGGACATTATTACGAATCAATAACGTGTATATTGTATCAACGAGTTATGAAGAATTAACTCATTCCCTCTGAAAAAATTATATGTATATTATATATATATATATATATATATATATATATATATATATATATATATATATATATATATATATATTTGAAATAAATCTTTCCGTGCTAAACTATTGTGTGTGAATCTTAACTACTCTGTTAATTCATATTACAAATATGCAATAATGTACGTCCTTCGGCCGTAACTTAACTAGCGTTAACTACAATCTCTGTCGCAATTCAACAAATTCCAATTCATAATAAATCAAGTATATATTTGATTTTACACTTTCATCATCGATGTACCTGAAACTTTTCAGATAACATCATTCGTACTTTGCGAAATTCACAAGAATTCCACGAACCGAACATCATACATCAACAAATAACGAAGTATTGATTCATAATTTCAATGTCATTAAAGAAATACTGCGTAAAAGTTATGTACTTTTTAAAGCCTTTAGGGATTATTAAATTCTAGTTTCAACCGTAAATCAAATGAGTTTAATTTAACATTAACTCATTAAATATATGTTACATCTGAAGAAAATATACATATATATATTTTCATAAAGACTGTAATAAAATTCTTTTGTACAAAATATTAATTGTGAAATTTTTTTTAAACGGGTAGGTAATACCCGAGAGATATATAAATTTACAAATAATATATTACATTCTTCGAATCTGATTCAGCAAATCATCCATTATACTCCCTACTTTCACAACAATATACATTATTTTATAGAAATCAAAACAACCATACTCATTCAAAATTTAATTACATATTCTGATTTTCAAATCTCAAAATTCAACTTGAGATATGACCAAAATCATCACTCTTAGATCCTTACATCTTTCACAAGCTATATTTCGACTTCAAAACTGTGTTAGAACATCAAATGTATGTTAACGATTACAATCTGTGTTCAAACCCTTTCGAAAATTTCTGAAGACACTTCGAATGATGAGCAATCGAGATGATGATCCAACCACATGTTACCCACAGTTATGTACCCGAAAAACTCTTGAAACCAAATTAAAAGTTTAAACAACGTATCCACGTCAGATTCTTTGGCATTTGTTAGCAAAAATAACTTTGCGACTCCTATTCAAAGTAGCCAGTTTTGTCACAGCTCCAGCAAGTCAACTTCGACTTTTCAGTTAGACTAACCTTATTATAACCTTGAGATATACACCATCGTTACCAGGGAATCTTTTACATTCCACCACATTATTAGCAGATGTACCAACAACTTCACTACCCTTTGACTTTAGACTCTCCAAAAAGTCATTATAATTATTTATTGAAACCCCATCATTTACTCATTCGCATCTTGTATTGAGAATTGCCATACGAATCATTGGGAATTAGCAATCAGTATTTTGAAATCTTGCAGCATGTCTACGCCAACAGTTATATGTGTATATGTAACGTCTATCTTCTGGACTTAATTTGAATGTGAAGTTTCTGAAAAACACTCCGAACTAAGAATTGGTTCTCCGAAAATAGAAAAAATGCTGATGAAGCAGCAAAAAAACTAAAAACGACTTTAAACGGTAAAAGCTGGATGATAATGATGAAGTGTGCTGGCAAAGCGCAGAAAAAGAGAAGTTTTGAAACTGGAAAACAGATTGAGCAAAGTAGGAAGGAGGCTTTGGACAAATTACAAAGACTGAACCTGACTTCAAAGGATCCAAATGATTCAGTACCTGCTGAAGTCATTAACGAATACCTTGCTCCTGACTCTAAACCCCTGCGGACAATATTCTTCATCATCCTCTGATATTAGAAATTCTAAAATATCATCATATCTTTCATTATAAATATCCTCCATATTTCTGAAGATATTTTTTTAATTTTTCTTATTTGAAATCATTTACCTCTTCGCACTATCTGTATTACATCATAAAAGAAACTATTTTAGTTTCTAAATTCTGAAACATTCAAGTTTAAAATAGGAATATTTTGAAGTAGTGTTGGGAACTGAAGCATGAATTAGTATAATATAATGACACTTGATCAACGTGATTATATTACAGTAAGTCATGCTGAGTTTCTAAATGGAACGTGATGATTCACAGATCATAATATCATCATGTGCCATGTTATACGACTCTTGTATTCTATTTAACCTCTAAAATATCAAGAAAATATTTCTTGATGATTCGGCCTTTTCCAAGGTATTCTAGTAATTTGACAAGTCAAGATCGTGCCATCACAATTTCCTTCCTAGAACATTAACAATGTTCATTCCGAAATTCATATCTGTGAATTCTGGACCATTACAAGCGGTGCTTAATCGCAAGAAAAAGAAACAAAAGGACAAAACTCTGAAATAGAAATTGGGGTATAAATTGCAGCAAATAAAAGAGAGCATTAACTGTGAATGATAATGATTATAGAAGACAGAAGCAGAGACTTTGAAATATAAGGGAACATATAAAGCCCAACGATAAACCATAAATTATAAACCATATATATCGATGCATATAGCAATATAAAGACACGGGAGAACTAGAAACACTATAAACCCAAGAGTATAGTAGAAGTAAATAGATTCTTCCGGTGGTAGATTAAAAAGAAGAATGACCGATATGAAAGTTAGAAGTATATCGAGAATCAGAACTGGATGGAGCATATTGATGAATACTTTAAAATATGAGTTGAGGGGGCAAGAATAGAAGGTGATGAAACATGACTAGGAACTTAGAAATTAACAGATTTAACTCACACAATGGCGGAATAAGTGAATCAAACCCTCTAGTGAATAGGTTAAGTTTTTTTTTTGATTAATTTAGTCAAACCACAACTAAATCAAGTGTGATTAGATCAATACCTAGAGCTATTATTCACCACCTGGGTGATTTGGACTGAGAGAAAATCGGAGGAGCTCACTAGATCTGAGTGTGTGTAACAAATGAGAGGCTTAACCTAAAATGAAGAACATAAGACTTTATATACCCCTGATGTTGACTCACCCATACGATTCATTCATCACACGTACTAGTTGGCTTCATCAGCCGTACGGGTGATCACTCACTCGTGTCTTCTCATTTAGGTTGTAATTGTGACTTAGCTCAGCATCAACCGTGCTTATGAGCCTGTCAGCTGTACTAGTGAGGCTTCACTCGTACATCTGACTAAGTCTAACATAGTCAAACATCTAAATCTCGTTCCTGCAGTTCCTGTAACCACATACAAACACGGATAGGATAATAACGAGCAATCATGGTGGCCTGTAAACTGTTGTACCTGCAATGGACGTGGGTAGATGTATTGGGAGTTGCATAAAATGCATCAATAGAAGGTGTGAGTTGTAAGGAAATGAAGGAGGTGAATTTATAAGAAAATCTCCTACAGAACAATTAAAATGGACGATCGCATTTAAAGCAGATCCTAATTCCCTTGATTACCGGAGAGTCAAATCTTATTAAGAAGATTTTCTTCAAATCCCTTGAAATCTGGGAATCAATCATATCTACGTCAAATGATAAGATGAATCTACACTTACTCATTTCACTCTTCTATGTTAGCTTCATTCGTACTCTTCATATAAATGGATTGCTTATCCAAATTATTCGCTGATGATAAAACTCTAATTTTCAGCCCGTATGCATCATGAAAAATACTTATTATCATTCACAACCTTTCCACTCAAATTTTGGGACGAAATTTCTTTAACGGGTAGGTACTGTGACAACCCGGAAATTTTCAACCAAATTTAAACTTTAATCTTTATATATTTCTGACACGATAAGCAATATTTGTTAAGTTAAATTGCAAGAATTTTAAACTATGTTCATACATTCATTCAACCTCGACCAAGTTCCAACGATTCACGAATCATTAAACGAATATGATTATATATGTATATGTGTATATATATTATAACTTGAAACGTAAACAAAATATTAGATTAAATACTTTATATGATTGTATCTGTTTCAAAATGTTTATCAATGGAATTAGAAGATAAGATCAAATGATTGAATTATCAGATATATTGAATTATGATTACAAGTCTCTGTTTAAAGGCCCACGTTGATTTGAGAAATCTTTCCATTTTAACAATATTCGAAAAATGGTAAAGTGATTTATAAATAAGAACAAATTGTCAATCATTGAGAACTAGACAAAGGATAGTGGAAGATTGAATCTCATAAAGACTCGATTGATATATTTAGTTTCAAACGTACAAAAACGTTTTCAGTTTAAAAAGAACTTTATTATTAAAACGTATATAACTTTTATAAATATCTAGAACCACTTTTGACAACTCATTACTTAACTAGTATGATAAAGATAACGATATTTATATTTTATTTTATTAAATATATATAACGATTTATATTAATATTATATATATTTATACCCGTATTATACGTACATAGTTTTATACTTTTACTATACTTAAACTTTACCTTTACTTTATTTTTACTTTACTTTAACTTTAATAATTCACTTTAATAATTCATACTTTAATAATTTACTTTAATAATTCATACTTTAATAATTCACTTTAATAATTCAAAAATCTATTATAAATAGAATTCAATAGGTTTCATTATTTCATAGAAACTTGAAAATATTTTTCTCTAAACTCTCTCAATCGATTTACATATATATATTTACTCCGTATTATTTCAAGATATTATTAGTATACATAAAATATTACGACGGAGTGATGTCCGAGTGATTTCGAAATTGTTTTTCGAGTGGGATAGGATTAAGGAAATTATGGGTTATAGCTATGGAGGTGATTGAGTATGGTTCATGGGTATGCTTGTGAGGTCAATATAGTGTTTATCATTTCCGTTGCGTCTACGTACCTTTCCTGCAATATTGAATCTCAATATTGATACGTGAGTACTCATAATTTAACTTTTACATACTAATAGTGTATCCCGGACTAGTGCTCGAGTATTTAGGATTATGTATGCTTGTACTTTTGATATTGCCCTTAGACAGGTTAGGTTGAATGTTGAATTAGTTACACTTGCGGTTGAGATAAGGTATAAGATATGCATGTCCTTGGAAAGCTAGCGAAAAATTAAGAACTTTTCCTTTAGATATCGAATGGTTTCGATGAACGGATTAGAAGTTATAATCAATTGAATTTTCGATATTTTTATTAAAAATGATTATTATTATCGTCATTTTTATCGTCGTTCTAGTTTTATCTTATTATTATCATTATTATTATCTTTATCAATAAAAGGGATTTATCATTAAAAATTGTTATTTTTTTTATTATTACTATCGTTATTATCGTTAAAGTTATAATTAGTATTATTATTATTATTATCCAATTATTATTATTATTATTATTATTGGTATTATTATTATTATTATCATTATTAATATATATATCATTATTTAAAAATGGTTATTGTTATTGTTATTATTATTATTACTATATTATCATTAAGATAATTATTAGTATTATCGTTAATAATGTTATAGTAACTATCATTATTAATATTAGTGTAATTAAAACAAATATTTGTAACACCTAATTATTTTGATTACTATTATTATCATTATTATGAACACGATATAAAAGACGATTAAAAGCTATTAAACGAAACGATTAGGAAATAATGGGTAAGAGTATCATGATGAAATTAAAATATTATAAGATATTGATTTAGATAAAATTATCGTTCTTATTATTTTTATCATTACTATTATTATTAAAAGTATCGTTAGTATTAAAACTATCATTTTAACAAAAATTATCATTTTAATAGAAATGTCATTGTTACTATAAAATATTATTATTATTATTATTATTTTAAATAGAATTATTATTTTAAATAGAATTATTATTTTAAAGATAATATTAAAAATTATCGTAAATATTAAAGTTATCATAATTAGAATTATCGTTTTATCATAATGTCATCTTAGTAATTATAAATATTGATATTTTTATAATAATAATTATTATTACAAAATAATACAACTTTTACTTACTATCATTATAGATATTATTTTATCAAATAAATATGTGATACAAACATATTTTACTACGTGTAATAATTTACTTTAATAATACCTATCATATTATCTTTATGATATTAAATGAACCCTATAAATTTTATTACTTAATATATATAAAAGTATATTTTATTACATAAATTTAATATAAAATTTTATTTATTAATAAATAAATTATATTATTACTCTAATAAATCTTTTAAAAATATTTAAAAATATAAAACGACGATATTTAAACTATATATTAATCATGTATAGATTTTTTGGAAATTATTTTGAGTCAAATTTACTTTTGTTGACTTTTGCATATTAGTCTCGAGCATTAGGATTGTGGTACACTATGACTTGACCTAATTTGTTAGACAAATATTGACCAACACATAATTATATATAATTAATTTAGGTTCGTGAATCCGAGGCCAACCTTGCACTTGTTCAATGACGTTATATTTATTTTTACTACGAAATACAGTATGGTGAGTTTCATTTGCCTTTTTACCCTTTATATTTTTGGGACTGAGAATACATGCGCTTTTATAAATGTTTAACGAAATAGACACAAGTAATTGAAACTACATTCTATGGTTGAATTATCGAAATCGAATATACCCATTTTTATTAAAGTCTGGTAATCTAAGAATTAGGGAACAGACACCCTAATTGACGCGAATCCTAAAGATAGATCTATTGGGCCTAACAAACCCCATCCAAAGTATCGGATGCTTTAGTACTTCGAAATTTATATCATGTCCGAAGGAGGATCCCGGAATGATAGGGGATATTCTTATATGTATCTAGTTAATGTCGGTTACCAGGTGTTCACCATATGAATGATTATTTTTGTCTCTATGCATGGGACATATATTTATGAGAACTGGAAATGAAATTCTTGTGGTCTATTAAAATGATGGAAATAAATGATTATGATAAACTAATGAACTCACCAACCTTTTGGTTGACACTTTAAAGCATGTTTATTCTCAGGTGTTAAAGAAATCTTCCGCTCTGCATTTGCTCATTTTAAAGATATTACTTGGAGTCTTTCATAGCATATTTCGAAGAACGTTGCATTCGAGTCATTGAGTTCATCAAAGATTATTATTAAATCAATTTATAGTTGGATAGTGGATATTATGAAATGGTATGCATGCCTGTCAATTTTCGATGTAAAGAAAGATTGTCTTTTAAAAACGAATGCAATGTTTGTAAAATATATCATATAGAGGTCAAATACCTCGCAATGTAATCAACTATTGTGAATCGTTTATAATGTATATGAACGGGTCCTTTCAGTAATCCAGGCAATTCTTCTAGAAAGACATCAGAAAACTCGTTCACAATTCGAACATCGTTCACACTCTTCATCTCGGTTTCTAATGTTTTCACATGTGCTAGCACGGCAAGACGTCCTTTCTTCATGATCATTTATGCTTTCACGCAACTAATGAGGTTCAGCTTCGAGGTACATCTCTCTCCGTAAATGATCAGTGGCTCATCGTCTCCGTGTGGTATACGAAGAGCTTTATCTCCACAGATAATGTCGACCCTTATCTTGGTCAACCAGTCCATACCGACAATAACATCAAAGCTTCCCAACTTAATGGGTATCAAGTTAATCTTGAAATCCACACCAGCTATGTTGATAATAGCTCCTCGACTAATATGGTCAACTTTCTCAAGTTTTCCATTGGCTACCTCTACAAGCATACTCTCCTTTAAAGGAACTAACGACCAATTTATCTTATCGCAAAAGTGTCTACATACATAACTTCTATCGGCACCAGTATCAAATAGGACTGAAGCTAATAGATTATTGATAGTGAATATACCTGTCACCAAGTCGGGGTTCTCACGAGCATCCCTTGCATTTACATTGAAAGCTCGTCCACGCGGTGGTCCGCCGTCCTTTCGCTTGTTGGGACACTCATTTCTGAAGTGGCCCGTTTGTCCGCATTCATAACACTTTCTCGGTCCATTGGGGTTAGGCTTCCAGTCATGGTGGCGATCTTGCAGTCCCTGCCAATATGCCCGGTCTTTTTTCACTTTTCACAAACAACGTTACAATACCCGGTATGGTGCTTGTAGCACCTCTTGCACTGTGGTAGAGTACCCTTGTAGTTGGGGTTCGAGTTGGTATTCGGATTGGGATTTCCACCATTGTTGTTTCCTTTGAAACCCTTATGTCGCTTCTCCGGGTTTTGATCATAGGCTCTACCCTTGTTGTTATCCCACTTATGCTTATCACTACTACCTGCTTCGGATTTAGCCTTCTTCGGTTCATCGATGATGATTTGGTTCATTAAGGTATGGGCCATGCGCATTGCTTTCGGGACATTGGGTGGCTTAGACGAGGTGACATTTCCCTTAATGGACTTAGGAAGTCCCCACAAGTATCTCTTCATACGCTTGAATTCCGGGGTGACCATGGTAGGACACATCAGGGCTAGTTCCAAATACCTACGATTGTACCCATCGAGATCATTCCCTACAACCTTCAACTGCATAAACTCAATCTCCATTTTCTGTATCTCATTTCTCAGACAATACTCTTCAATCATGGCCGCTTTGAATTCTTCCCATGGCGTGGCATACGCCTCATCAATACCCTTGGCTTGAGCCATTGTGTTCCACCAAGTGAGGGTGCCATCCGCCAGTGTACAAGAGGCATATTTTGTCTTGTTTGCCTCTGAGCAGTTGCTAACTCGGAATACAGATTCTACTTTTTCAAACCACCTAGTGAGACCAACTGGCCCCTCTGTTCCACTAAAGTTATGGGGCTTGCAGCTTTGGAACTCTTTGTACGTGCACCCATTACGAATGGGCTGAATAACCGGTGGCGGTGGGGCTTGGGGTTGCATTTTCGCAATGGCTGCGGCTACCCTTTCAGCAATCATTTCGTCGATTTGGGCTGTGGTCGGTGTTGATCTTCCGTTGGCCATGATGTTCTAAACAAAAATTTTGACTCAAGTCAAAATCCAGTATTCAAATAGTAATAATACAGTATATGGTAACCAGCATGGAATCAACACAACACATGCTAATTAAGTAACGCAAATAGATTCAGATACCATAAAGTCATCATACAGTAACATAAATAGAACACTGTGCAAGAATTAAGCAACACAGAGTTCCATTCATTAATAATAAGTTGCATACATCTGCATAGGTTCGTACAATACATAAGTAAAACATAAAACTACAAATGAGATTACATAATGAAATCTACTACAAATGTCCTATGGTGATGGTGGGTGTAGGATGTCCAATACGTGGGACATCTGGTCCTCGAGCTCAGTTACCCTAGCACGGAGGATCTCCACCTCCCTCATCAGTTCCTCGACAGAGGGAGATGGTGGGGCAGGCGGTGCAGTCAGTACGGGTGGTGCTGGTGGAGCTGGTGGTGCAGACTGTCCGGCTCCAGAAGTAGAGTCTGCGAAGCGGTAAGGCTTACGGATGAAGGGATCAGCAGGATACGGCACAATCCGCTTATGGGCGGTAACCCTACGACGCTGACCATATGCGTCAGTGAATGCTCGACCTCCGTTAATCCCTGGAATGTTGGTACCATCGAAACGGTACCGCTTCTTCGACGGGGTGGAGGGTGGCTATACAGGTGCATCATTAGGGTCCTCATCAGAATCATCGTCACTGGAGTCGTCTGAGGAGGTGTTGTCGGATAAAGAGTCAGCGGAGGATGGGTCATCCGAATCATGTGGAGGTGGCTGCACGGATGGCTGTACTGGCTCTCCTCAGGCGACCATCATCTGTCAGTATCTGGCGGGTCCGATCGGCACGAGACGTCCATCAGGAGCGCGTCGGCACCAATGGTTATGCTCATTACGGACTGGACCTTCCCCAAGATCTGCGGGAATCACAGCACCACCGGGATGGTGCTGTAGCTCCGAGGGTCCGGGGGCAAGTGGAGCTGGAATCTCCTGGAGGTCCTCGGCTCCGTCAGAGGTAACCACTGGGGCAGGTGCATGACTACTGACACCAGAGGATGAAGCGCCAGGGTCACTGGTGGGTGTCGACAACGGCATCTGGGAATCGGCAACAATGGTCGGTGAAGTGGCGGACGAGTCTGAGTCACTGTCCAAAATGATGACAGGTGGAATATCCGACATCTGAACAAGGAAAAATAACTTTTTCCACGTCAGTAAGTCATAAAGCAAGCACGTATTAGGCAAAGTAACTATGACAGTCTAAATCATGTATAGCAGTAAATAACATGGCAATAATAACGAATCGTACAGAAGTAGCATGCAATCGAAATCAAATAATAGCATGCAGTAGTGAAAACAAGTAGCATACGGCAAGTTCTGCAGAAACAAGTAAACTAGCAAGTTGTACATTAGTCCTATTAGTGAATCCTACTCGGGTCGGTCCAGACTCACTAATGCAACCTAATTCCCTACAACCAATGCTCTGATACCAAATGTGACACCCCGTACTAAAGCAACATGTACGGACCATCAACAACAGGATCATTACAAGGTCAAACACTATATGTGTTTTCAAAACAAGTTTGCATTCATGATAAAAGGGTGACGTCATAACTAACATCGAATGTTTTACATCAAAAGTATGCTTCTATGAATAGAAGCAAAGATAATAGTGCGTGACCCTTAGGGCGTTACAAATCATTGTTTCAAAAGTATTAAAGTTTGAATGCAAGATAAAGTGTTTCATGCGATGACATCTCTAGTAAAGCACAACGGAAGTCTACGAGGCATGACTAGTACAACAGCGGAAGCAAGCAACCTTAAGCACCTGAGAAAAATATACTTAAAAATGTCAACACAAAGGTTGGTGAGCTATAGTTTAAGTATAACAGTAATGTAAGGTAGGCCACGAGATTTCAGTGCTACAAAGAGCATTTCAAAACAGTATGATAAAGTATATGTTTAACAGTAAGCACTTGGTAACTAAATTAACATTTATAACCCCCTGAAAGTACACTTGGCGAGTGCATATGTTTACAAAGTATTAAACACCTATTAAATGCTAGCGCTACTAGCCCGAATGGGGATGTCAAACCCTATGGATCCATATCTAAGATTCGCGTTCACCGGTTAAAAAACCAATGACTAAACGTTACCGAACTAAAGGGAATGTTTATGCCGTTGTATAACCCACACATATATAAGTTTAAGTACTCGTGCCTAGTATGTAAAACATAAAATTTGCATGTATTCTCAGTTCCCAAAATAGTTAAAGTAAAAAGAGATGCTATAACTCACAGTGGAAAAGTAGTAGTAAAGTTGACTCGGGAAAAGTAAGCAAGTATGTAGGTCCGGAAAGTCCTCAACCTAAGTCAAAAGTTACTAAGTCAGTAAATCGTACCAATAGGTTTAAATGTATGTAAATTAGGTCTTAAGTATCATCATCATTCATCATCAAACAAAAGCGTATAAAGCAAGTTTCATTCTAGAAAAGAGTTTAAATCAAAGGCTGACTTCGATCAGTCACCACGGCCTCTATACCTACTGAAATGAGGTGAGACCAGTGGCCATGGCTCCGTATATGAGTGCTTTAGTTGCTGTAAAAATTCCAGAAGTAAACTCCTCTTCGTTTGACCGTGGTGACGGTTTAAGTGCGAGTAGGTCAGAATTTTCAGCACAACGTTAAAAGGACATAGTGACGTTCGGAGGGCCATAGATCCTAAACCGTAACTCGGATTAAGACGAGTCTTAAATGAAAAATTATCTACTCGAACAGAGCTAACTGAAAATCAACTTTACAGTAGCCCAGGTATTCTGTTCAGACCCGAAAAACAGTAGGTTTAGTGTTCCGGTGGGTTCTTGGTGCTCGAAGCTCATCACGGTTCTCATCCTTGATGCATATAGCTTCAAGTGTACAACTCGTTGATGTGTTTGCATCATCTTAACCAAGGTTTGACCATCATAACACTTGTGTCAGTCTAAGACATATAGCACAACTCATTTAAGTGTTGCAAGTAGCTTGATGAACCAAAGTTACATCAAAATCTTAGATCCGACACATACATGAACTATAAAAGTAATATTGAACTACAAACTTGAAAGTAAACTAACTAATCAAGATCTTAAGTTGTAGAACATAGTTCCTAGTTAGATATTGAAGATTCAAGACCCAAAAGTCTAGATCTAAAGTTATTAAGTTAAATCCTAAGTTATAAGACACAAATCTTTACTTTCATGAAACCATAAGTTATGAAACTTAGATTTTCATCTTGTAAAGTGTATGTAAGCTTATGAGCTCTTGATTATGACAAAATAAGTAGACCATAAGCTATAGAAACTTAGATCTTTCATAAGTATATGAAGTTATAACTAGAAAGTTATACTTCTATGTTCTTGAACTTATAAAGTTAACTTTAGTTCAAGAAAAATGAGATCAAAGTTAACTAGTAACACTTGACCAACAATAACATGAATCACGAATTGTATGTGCAAGAAAATGAAGAAATAAACTAATTAAATAAGTAACAAGTTCATAATTGTTCATACTTTTAAAGATTAAAGCCAAGGCTTTGAACTTTAAGAAAGTAAACTTTAAGTTTACAACGTGAATTCAAGTATGATTATAACACATGAACTTTAAACTTTTAAAACTTTAATTGTTGAACCATAAACTAGGAAGTTTAGGTCCTTGTATGTTCTTGTATGAACAAGATAAAATGAAGAACAAACTAGAGAGTTTGATTCTTAATTACTAGTAAGTAACAACTACAATAACAAGTAAGTAAACCACAAACAAGAACAAGTAACAAACAAGTAAAAGATGATGATGATGAGAGTGTTTGCTACGGTTTTCATGGGAGGAAAAGAAAGGAAAATAAACTTGATACTTACACATTAGAGAGCAAATGAGATGAGAGAAAGAAAGTGTAAGTTTGTGTGTGAGAAATGAGTGAAGTTTACAAGTGAATAAGTAATAAAAAAAAGATTTTTGAACTCCCTCATAGTCCCTAGGTGGCCGACGGTTTACAAGAAAGGGGGGAAGGAAAAATCCAATAGTTTCATGCATGTAAAGATGAAGATGCTCTCCAAAAATGGTAATAAAGCTAGTTTGCATGGGAAAGGTGTGTAAGTGTATACGTAACTAGTCTCCTTACAAACTAATTACTCTAGTTAAGCCTTAAGTGTAATACTTACATAATAAGTTGGGCTAACTAGTCCATTAAGGAAGTAGGGTGGGCTTCTAAGTTCATTAACATTAATAAAAGCCCAAGTTCAAGTAATTAACAAATAAATCCAACAAAGCCCAAGTATTTAACTAGTAACCTTAGTTAATTAAAAATGATTAATAAAACTTAATAATGAATGTAAATAATATCCGAAATATTATTCGTGAAAAGTTCATGTGTCACAAAGACGTGTCAGGCAAATAATAGTCAATCGCGGTAACAAGTAAATGTATATAAACAATACATTCATTAAAACACAAGTATTAATAATAAATATTAATAAGTAAATGTTGGTAAAACCAGGGTCGTTACACAGACCAGCCGTACTTGAATTCTTTTCTAATCTTAAACTGCATCCACTGCCCCCATCCATCACATTCATGATAGAGCAGTGTCAATCTTGCAAGTTCCATCATCTCAGGGTATGGGAGTGTTTTTATATCAGCAGCATGCATAAAGTAATCCACCCCATTCTCTCTACGTATTGCAAAGCAATTCAAATCTTTCAAATACGCCCAACTGAGAATCTTTCCCCCTGTAACCTTTCCCATACGATCATAATATAACTTGTATTTTAGTTCCAATGGTACTTTCTTAAACCATGCTTTGGTGCAGGATCTTAGATACCCCCCCCCCCCCATTCTTTGTTTTTCTATTTGTTTACAGTATCAAGATTCTCACCTTCTTTGTTTACACCAGATGACTCACCTTCCTCAGCAGTTCGCTTCTCATCCACTTTTTGATTTAAAACATCATCACTTTATTGATTAAAAAGATCAGCAAACTCTGGTAAGTCATCTTCATTAACACTGTCAGCAACATTCTCATCATCTGAAGCATCTTCAACAATAACTTCTTCAGCACTATCATCACCTGAATGCCTATTCTCACGTGTACCAGCAGTATTTGAGCCTTTTCAGCAGTAATCAACTTATCTACCTCTCTACCAAACATACTAGCTACCTCTTCATCTGTCATTGTCTGTACAATTTCCCCCTCCTCCACATCATAGTCTAGCGAGCTATTCACTGTACCTTGATGGTCCAAAAAATATGTTAACTTGTGAATATCAACAGACACGGGTTTGGGAAAATGTACCTCCTGTATCTGACTTACGTTCTCAGTCCCCTCGGATGAAGAGTCTGAAGAGTATTCACTTTCGGTAGACAGGAGATCATCATTAATATGCTCCATCTTCAAACAAATTAACCCATCTTGAGGATCAGCCTCTAACTTATCCTTGAACCTCCTATCACGACGATCCAACCGTCTGATCCTCTTAGCCTGTTTTTCTGTTAACTGTTTTAGGTCAGTGGCTAACTTCTATGATTTCTCAAGTTCAGAGGTCAGAGAGTCCACTTTAGCTTGTAACTCGCTCACCTCCTTCTTTTTGTCTTTATTCTTCTTTATCACATCATCAACCTTATTAACTAGATTGAACACAGTAGCCTGGGGAGTAACAAATGCAGGATTAGCATTTGCAAGAGCCAAAGAACTGCCCTCCTGTGTAGAAGCAGCTGGAGATGTTGTGACTTGTTGAGTAGGTTGAGTAAATGGTATTGGAGGTGCCTGAGCATGTTGAGTAGGAGGCACCTCAGCTCTTTGAGTAACAGAAGCCCCTCCTGAAGGATCAACATCCCGTCTCACATGACCTCTCTTTCTTTTCAGCCTTCTCATATGTTCATCCAACTGAATTTATTTTCTTTTTAAAGACATCAATAACTCACCACCTTCAGCCACCTCAACTTCCAAACTGAAGTTCTCTAAATCATCAGCTGTTCGACCTGAGTGAGAACCAACCTCGACAACCTCATCTTCATCTTTCGTTTCAGCAAGATCAGGAACAATATCCTCTTAGTCAGAATCACTATCCTCATTCCTCTACATCCTTGGGTTCCTTGCCACATAGTCAGCCTTTTTCAAATGACAAAACAAAGGACGGTTTCGTGGTGCCACTTTACCCTTGTAATAAATCATACGCCTCACCAATTAATTTGTCATAACATTCAGCTTAATGAGGTCCTTATCCTCCTTGACAAGCTCGGTATGCTGAGAATTGATAACAAGCTGGAGAAATCGAGGATAAAGTAGATAAGGATCAGACTTAAACTTGCTGCTCTCGATCATATAATCAAAAATAACCCTAGAGAAGTTAAATGGAAGATTCAGAGTTAAATCCACCATCATAGATTGCATCACGAAATTTAAATCATCATGACCTTCCCTTCTCGAGCTCAGAAAGTGAACAATAACATGAGCCAAGTACTTAAAAGTTGGACAGAAACCTGACTTCAACACTTTTGACTTTGTCAAATCCCCAGAATACTTGCATCTCTAGAAACAGCCTTTGACTAGTCCTAAATTTAGTCTAGTTTTCATATTCGCTGCATCATTAAAGTTTAACAGCCTCCTGATATGCCCTTCAGTAACAACAATAGGCTTACCCTGAACAACACTGTTTAGCACATCAACCCTCCGTTCACCATCCATGGCCTTAGACAAAGTAACATTCTTCCAAAACTCATGCTGATGAGAAACATAAGCTGGCACATCAATAGTGATAGCCGTGTAGATACGAGATCGCTCAAGAAACTCCATAATCCCATGATAGTCAGCTAAAGAATCAATCTTATTCAAGTTTGCAAGCATGTTGTTGTTGGGTCCTACCTGCAATTCATTGTTATGCTCGGCAACTTTCTTATATCGAGACTTTGTAACCCTTCATGGTTTAGACTTCTTTTCAGCACGTGTCTGACCGAAACCTGAACCGGTAGCCTTGGCAGTAGGAACATTTGAATCAGGAGTCCCAGACATATCTGAAATACACAGCCACAATATTGCAAACACAACAATTATTAGCCAAAAAGCAAAATTAGGGTTTCTGATGTGTATCTATACGATTGCAATGAAGACAAATACGGTTGCAGGTGTAACCGTACGGGTATGGCCTATTTTACACGGATGCACCAATGCCTGTTTAGTTTTTGAATCTGCTGTGCAACTGGGCGGATGCACAGAATAGTATCCGGTTGCAAGCACAACCATGCGGTTGCAGGGTGCAAACCGTTCGGTTGCATTCATCCGGACCGTTAGGGTTTTCAAAACCCAAATCCACCAAAACGAGGATTGATCATCAAATAAATCATTGTAATAGCAACAAATACCTCCGATTAGCATGTTTAAAATAACAATTTTAGTTAAAACACATCAACAATCCCTGTATTGATCTTAAGTTCATAAAAAATAAAAACTAATTAAAACAAGAGATTTAATGGAAGAAAAGGAACCTGTTGTAGATGAAATTGATCAGTAACACGAGTAGAATCAGAAAAACGAGATCAAAAACTCCCCTTAGCACTTTGCGATTTTTGAAGAATTTTAGACTTAGCCAATTGTGAGCACAAACAACCCACGGTTCTGAGTTTGGGTATTTATACTCATCCTGCAACCGTGCGGTTGCAGGGTTGTATCCGACCAAAAATTATGAAACTGTGCGAGTGCAGGGTGTACCCGTACGATTGTACATGAAGTCCAAAAACCCTTTAATTACACGTATCCGGGCGGTTACATGTTGTAACCGTGCGGTTGCATTGAGTAACCGTCCGGTTGCAAATTAACCATTAAAAATTTAACTTTTCATTCTCGTTTTTCCTAACTTTATTTCTCAATCAATTCATCTCACTTACTTTAACTAATCTATAAAATCTCAACTTATACCAATCTTTACCAGATCCAAAAGCATTTTAACCTAAGTCAAATAAATTAATACTCGACTTAATTAACATTTCGTTTAACGGATCTCTTTCACTATCTCTTTCACACATGCTTACTCCCCCTGGTCCACACATACGGAGTTTATGAAGTAACCACCAAATGATATGCAATAATATACAGTATGTAACATGCAAAATTATTAAAAACACACTAATTCTTTTTGTTTTTTCAGTTTATAATGCAAACTATTGAAAAATAAATTAATGAAAGCATATACATTATGATGAATTAAATCATTAAACTAACCGCATAGCGAATATCACAAGCATGAAAACAGATTAAACTATCAATAACAAACTATACAGCTAACATAGCATCACTTCATATTTTTGTGAGAAGATAAATTAATCAACATTTTCCTGGGATCAGAACTGAACTATATTATGTAGTTTTAACATTGTTAATTTCTTTCATTCAGAACTTTTTGTTCCATTTTAGATTTTCAAGTACTTACATTTTCAGTCTTTGAATATCAATAAACTTATCAGACTTTCCTCCCAGACTTTTTGAAAATCACTTGCACACATGGGTAAATAATCTTAAACTTAGTTCTCACTTGAGATCGCACAAATTTATTGAAAGGACCCGTCCTAATCCATCCGGATGAAGTCCATATCGATTATAAACGATTCACATCAGTTGATTACATCGCGAGGTACTTGACATCTATATGATACATTTTACAAACATTGCATTCGTTTTTGAAAAGACAATATTTCATTACATCGAAATTTGACGGCATGCATATCATTTCATAATATATCTAACTATAATTGACTTAATAATAATCTTGATGAACTCAACGACTCGAATGCAACGTCTTTTGATATATGCCATGAATGACTCCAAGTAATATCTTTAAAATGAACAAATGCACAGCGGAAGATTTCTTTCGTACCTGAGAATAAACATGCTTTCAAGTGTCAACCAAAAGGTTGATGAGTTCATTAGTTTAACATAAATAATCATTTCAATATTTTAATAGACCACAAGATTTCATATTCCAAATTCTCATAAATAAACGTCCCATGTATAGAGACAAAAATATCATTCATATGGATTGAACACCTGGTAACCGACATTCACAATATGCATATAAGAATATCCCCATCATTCCGGGATCCTCCTTCAGACATGATATAAATTTCGAAGTACTAAAGCATCCGGTACTTTGGATGGGGCTTGTTGGGCCCGATAGATCTATCTTTAGAGTTCGCGTCAATTAGGGTGTCTGTTCCCTAATTCTTAGATTACCAGACTTAATAAAAAGGGCATATTCGATTTCGATAATTCAACCATAGAATACAGTTTCACGTACTTGTGTCTATTTCGTAAAACATTTATAAAAAATTGTGCATGTATTCTCAGCCCAAAAATATAAAGGGTAAGAAGGCAAATGAAACTCACGCATATAAATATTGTAAAACAGTTAATAAAGCATTTGCATGTATTCTCAGCCCAAAAATGTAAAGAGTAAAAGGGATTCAAATGAAACTCACCATACTGTATTTTGTAGTAAAAATACATATTACAAAACTGAACAATGCAGGGTTGGCCTCGGATTCACGAACCTATATCATTGATATATATTAACTCATAGAATCAAATAGTTCTATCTATTAATTATATAATATTTATATATTAGTGTTGTAATTATATATGAAATTTATACTAAATCTTAATTAAAGTATATATGTTTTATTTATCTTTTATATTTTGAATTATATGTTATCTATATCTATCTTGTATACTTTAAGTAAGTAATTTATAACATATTAATATAGTTTTAAGAAGTATATTTTTATATTACTAACTTTTATGATAATAATAATGATATAGTTGTAATAATAGTACTAATGATAATTTTTAGTGAAATAATAATAATAATGATTTTAATAATAATGATACTAATAATAATAATTATAAAAATAATAACAAAAATAATAATAATACTTTGGTAATGAAAACTACCTCAAATAGCTCTTAAAATAAATATTGTCCCGAACCGGAATCGAACCCGTGACCTCTCAGATACACGCTAACACTTTGAACCAGTGGGCTGTGGCCCATTTATCTGTTTTATAATCCCCCAGAATTTATTATAATCCTTATTCTGTTTATACATTTTCATCTTCTTCCTCACCAATCTTAAATCCATACGAACCAAAGCAGATTAACAGCTATCAAATATTTTGAATTGGGATTGGATATTGAAAGATATATTTACCTCTTGTAATTGGGATTTCAAATCAACAGACAAAAAAAAAATTAAAACAGGCAGTAACTGGTACGTAAGCTAAAAAAATAAAAAAATGTATAACGATGAACTCAATACTTGATTATGAAATCCAAACATTTTGAAGCAAAAATTAATACATGAAATATGTAATAAATCGTCCATAGAAACTTCCTAAATCATTAATTGATCCAGAAACTTGAAAACTAATTCGAATTTCATTATAAACAAACCTGTTGACTTTTATTTGGTAAACTTTGACTCTTTGAATTCGAATTTAATACGAAGAATTGAAAACCCAAACTTTGCAGATAGATCAACTAGTACATTCCTAACAGAACTGCATTTATCATTTTTGAAATTCGTTTAAAAATCGTTTTGTTTGAAAATTGACACAAGAACAGGGTACATGACCCATTTTCTTTACTTCTCTGATTTAAATTCGATAAAATAAAAGATGAAAAGGGTTTTTGGGATTGATACAAGTTATTGTAAAGTTAATTGGATTCCACAATACTGAATATGACTGTATTTTATATTATCCCATAGTCGACACATTTTTTTTATCAGTTACAGAAAATTGATAAAAAAATAAAAAATAAAATAAAAAGGGAACTTGATTGAGAGCTGAGTGGTACGATCGAATGTGATGTTTAACAACTGGATAGACAGAAACAAAAATTTCGGTCATAAAGGGATCACGATGGGAATAAATTTTGGTTTATCTAATTGTATATATATATACTCTTTATTTTAATTATTTGATATTTATTAATAATAATAATACATAGAAATACTAATAATAATTACCTTTATAATATAAATACTGATTTTTTTGTATATATATTTGTATGTAATAGTTTATGCATATATATATCCGTATAGTATCTAGTTATAATTATATTTTCATTTATATATTCTTTTATTTGCATTATTTATATTTATAGATTATAATTAAACTTATTATTAATAATATATTAGTAATAATGGTATTTCATTATGTTAATATTAATTTTAAATATTAATAATAATAATAATATTAATAATGATAATAAACATATTAGTAATAATAATATAACAAATTAAATGTATCTATTTTATTTAAATTAATAATATTCATCATATTGATATTTGTTTTATTGATAATAATGAAAGTGCTATTATAATGTATTAACTATATTTTAACTAATAATTTCATATATTAATATCACCATTTTTATTTATTCACTAATATATAATACATATATTGAATATTTATCAATTATGCATTTTAACATCTTACCATATATTTATGTATAAAATTATTATTAATATATATATATATATATATATATATATATATATATATATATATATATATATATATATATATATATATATATATATATATATATATCTTTGTATGCTATTTATATTAAGGAATATAATAATATTAATTATATGTAAACATTAATGTTTAATATTAATTTTATTAATAATAATGAAACTAATACTAATAATAACAGAATTAATAATGATAATAATATCAATAATACTAATGATAATAACTAATGATGATTACATTTGTAAATATAATAATGATCACATTATTAATGATAATAATAAATGAAAATTTTTAATAAATTTAATAATAATAATCAAAATAAAAATGATAACAATAATATTAATGATGCTAATAATAACACTACTTACAATAATATTAATACGACAACTTATACATATCAAATTTCATATGTACCTATGATATTATACGAATATTAAGATTAATATTTACATTAATAATGAAAACAATGATCATAATATTAATATAACATTTATACATAATTATTTACATAGAATGAAGTATTATAAATTTATATACATATATACACACATATCTATTTACAATTAATTGTTCGTGAATCATCGAGAGCAGTCGAGGGTCAATTGAATATATGAAATAGTTCAAAATTTTTGAGACTCAACATTACAGACTTTGCTTGTCGTATCGAAATCATATAAAGATTAAGTTTAAATTTGGTCAGAAATTTTCGGGTCGTCAGAGTACCTACCCGTTAAAGAAATTTCGTCCCGAAATTTGAGTGAGGTGGTCATGGCTAACAATAAAAATATTTTTATGACGAATATAAGTTGATAAATAGAGTTTTATGATCATTGAGTAATATGGATAAAACAATTCGATTATTCGAAGAGCACGAGTGAAGCTATTCACAAAAGAATGAAATGAGAAACAAAGATTTGTTTTTAACTTTTGACGTAGTCAGGTTTGAATTCTGGAATTCAAGGGATTTAAAAGAAAATCTTGAAGATCTATAAGATCTGATTCTTCGGGATTTATGGAAATTAAGATCTCTTTAATTAAATACGGTGATCTGCCCTGATTACTACGTCTGATATTTCCTTTATAAATTTAGCTTTTTCGTTCCATTTGTTTTCATCACTTCTATACTCAATTCCCAAATTTAAAAGATTTATGAAAATGCTTAACCCTATTCTGATCCTTGTTCTTATTCTAACTATCGCAATGATCGTTCTTCTTTTCCAACTCCCACCTGAAGAATCTATTTATTTCTATTATGCTCTAGGGATTATTGTATTGATAATCCTCCTGTGTCTTTATATTGCTATACGTACTGATATCCACGGTTTGTAATTTCGGTGTTGTCATTGGGCTTTATATTTTCTCTTATATTTTGGATCTCTTTGCCTTTTTATTATCCTCTCGACCTCTATTAAAGCGAGCAAGGGTACAGAATTCATAGATATGAATTTCGAAATGAACATAGTTAATGTTCTAAGAAAGAAATGGTAATAACATGATCTTGATTCGTCAAATTACCAGAATATCCGGGAAAGATAGAACTATCAAGAAAATGTGTTCTTGATATGTTTATATATCAGATAAAATGTAAGAGTCGTGTAACATGGCACATGTTGATGTTATAATCTGTGAATCATCATGTCTCATTTAGAAACTCGGCATGATTTACTGTAATACAATCACGTTGATCAAGTGTCATTATATTATACTAACTCATGCATCAGTTCCCAACATTACTTCAATAACATTCATATTTTAAGCTCGAAAGTTTACAGAATATAGAAACTAACAGTTTCTATATGATGTAACACTGATATCACGAAGAGATTAATGATTTTAGATAAGAATAGTTATGAAAATATCTTCAGAAATATAGAGGATATTTATAATGAAAGATACGATGATATCTTGGAATTTCTAATATCGATGGATGATGAAGAAGATTTATCCGTAAGGGTTTAGATTCGGAAGCAAGGTATTCGCTAAAGATTTCATCAGAAACAGAATCATCAGATTCTTTAAATACAGAGTTTGGTTCTTGTATTTGTCCTTGGTCTCCTTCGTAGTTAGCTAAATCCGTTTTCCAGTTCCAACTTTTCTGAACTTTTCCAACATACTGTTCTTTATCATTAAACTTAAGATGATTAAGGTCGTTTACCGTTGTCTACAGTTTCTGCTGCTTCATTCAGCTTTTTCAACATTCAGAGTATTGATTTGTAGACTGAGTACTGTTCAGAATTTCAGAATAAAAGACCATAATTCTAAAAGATAAATGTTATACATATAACTGTTGAAGTAGAAACGTTGCGAGATTCACAATACAGATTTGCTGATTCCCGGTAATTGGTATGGTAATTCTTGTTACAAGATACGGGTGAGTACATGATGAGACTTCAATAGATAAATATAGTGATTTGTCAAAGAGATTTATGCCAAGGAGCGACGAGGTTGCTGGTACATCTGCTGGTAATATAGTGGAATATAAAAGAATTCTTCGGTATCAAAAGGGTAATCATATATATCAGGATTATAGTAAGGCTACTTCAAATGAAAAGTCGAAGTTGACTTGCTGGAGCTGTGACAAAATTGGCTACTTTGAAAAGGGATCGCAAAGCTATTTTCGGTAATAACAACGCCAAAGGAGCTAGCGCAGATACGTATTAAACGTTTACTCAGGTTCTGAGTGTTTTCAGGTGCATCAATCTTTTCTTTCGTAGATGCAGTGTGGTTAGTTCATCCTCTCGATTGAGGTGTTTTCAAGAATCATGAAAGGTTTGAACGCAGATTATAATCGTCGAGATACAAATGAGGTTTAAGGTGAAATCAAGTGGCAAACTTGAAGAATTGTTTAGTTTCATATATTATAATCAATATTTTAATTCATTTTAATTGTCCAATGTTGGTAGTCCTCAGTTGATAGTCCATAGTTAGCAATTCAATAATTCATATATAGTTAAATATATAATATTCGAATTAATTAATACGTATCGTGACCCTTATTCGTCTCAGACTCAATCACAACTCAAACTATATATATTATTGTAGAATCAACCTCAACCCTGTATAGCTAACTCTCGCATTACTGCATATAGAGTGTCTATGGTTATTCCAAATAATATATATAGATGCGTCGATATGATATGTCAAAACCTTGTATACGTGTCCCGATATTTAAAGTGCGTAAAATAAATAACAGAAAATTAAATAACGATAAATAAAGTGCGTAAAGTAAATAACAGAAATTTAATGACGATAAATAAAATTGCGAGAATGTAAATTGCGATAAAATAAATTGCGATAAATAAAATGTAATCAGTTAGCTAGGAACAGTTAGCTAGGATTTTGTTAGCGTGGAATCTTAACAAAATTTCTCATAGCTAATTTATTTTTTTCTAACAAATTTTATTTTGTCCAATGTTTTCTTTATTATGCCACTTGTCGGATTCTGATAGGTCAAAATCCAAATATGAAATTGAATAAAAATGGTTATTCTGTGATGAACGGATTCGTATAGCTGTGGTTGCAAGTAGGATAGTAAATGACTGTTGAATCAGATTCGAAGAATGTACAGTGTAACTTATTAATGCGAAATCTAAATATTCCTCGGGTATTACCTACCCGTTAAAATATTTTCACCATTAACAGTTTGTACAATAAAATTTTTAATTACAATCTTTATGAAAACATATATACATATATATTTTCTTCAGACGTAATTATGGATTTAATGAGTCAATGCGATATTAAACTCATCAGATTTACGGCTAGAACTAGAGTACATAATCTCTAAAATATTAGAGATTACATAATCACCATGAAGGACGAAGATAGTTTATGCAGAACGATTCGTAAAATGATTCGTAGAACAATGATTATGCTTGAGGTATAGATTGCGAGGTTGAGACTTGTGATGATGTTGTTGTTGTTGGTACTCCTTGGTATCCATGGTGCGTATGACGTTGATGTTCGAGGTATAGATTAAGATGTTGAGGTGTGGGATGCGGATGTTGATGTTGGTGGTGGTGATGGTACTGTTGACATTGGTGGTGGTACTGGTTATGCTGTTGGTGCTGCTGCTGGTGTTTGTAACCTTCGCACCATATTCTCTAAAGCCACTACCCGAGCGCGAAGCTCGTTGACTTCTTCTATTACACCGGGGTGATTTTCGGTTCGGACTAGCGGATAAATATAATCTAGAATTTGATATAGTATATAATCATGGCGAGATACTCTGGAAATGAGAGAAAAGATGGTGTTTCGAACAGGTTCACCGGTAAGTGCTTCAGGTTCTTCGCCAATAGGGCAATGTGGTGGATGGAAAGGATCACCTTCTTCTTGTCTCCAATGATTGAGGAGGCTACGAACCCATCCCCAATTCATCCAGAATAGATGATGACTGATTGGTTGATCCATTCCGGTCACACTGCTTTCGGAGCTTGAGTGGGATTCCATTTCGGAATCCGAGTGACTTGAACTAATGACGAATTCCATTTCGTACGATTGAATAAAGAATTTTTAGATATGAAATGATTTTCTGGCTAACGGATGGTATTCAAAAATTACATAGAATATCCATATATATAGAACAAAAGGTTTCGTAGATTACGGAGGAATTTACGAGATACGCCAGGTAAGGTTTACAGTAACAGATACGCTAAGATATGAATCTTGTCTATACACTATTCATGCAATCAATGCAGCAAAACGTGTCTAGACTAAGAATGATAAGCAGATAATTTTCGACACAAATGATAAGCAGATAATTTTCGACACAAATGATAAGCAAAACTTTTTGACATGCAGACCAGGTCGAAGTCCAGACTCACTAATGCATCCTAACGACTACTAGTTAGACACACTAGTGCAAAACCTGGTTCGCTAAGACCACCGTTCTGATACCAACTGAAAGGACCCGTCCTAATCCATCCGGACGAAGTCCATATCGATTATAAACGATTCACATCAGTTGATTACATCGCGAGGTACTTGACCTCTATATGATACATTTTACAAACATTGCATTCGTTTTTGAAAATACAATCTTTCATTACATCGAAATTTGACGGCATGCATATCATTTCATAATATATCTAACTATAATTGACTTAATAATAATCTTGATGAACTCAACGACTCGAATGCAACGTCTTTTGAAATATGCCATGAATGACTCCAAGTAATATCTTTAAAATGAGCAAATGCACAGCGGAAGATTTCTTTCGTACCTGAGAATAAACATGCTTTCAAGTGTCAACCAAAAGGTTGGTGAGTTCATTAGTTTAACATAAATAATCATTTCAATATTTTAATAGACCACAAGATTTCATATTCCAAATTCTCATAAATAAACGTCCCATGCATAGAGAAAAAAATATCATTCATATGGATTGAACACCTGGTAACCGACATTCACAATATGCATATAAGAATATCCCCATCATTCCGGGATCCTCCTTCGAACATGATATAAATTTCGAAGTACTAAAGCATCCGGTACTTTGGATGGGGCTTGTTGGGCCCGATAGATCTATCTTTAGAGTTCGCGTCAATTAGGGTATCTGTTCCCTAATTCTTAGATTACCAGACTTAATAAAAAGGGAATATTCGATTTCGATAATTCAACCATAGAATGCAGTTTCACGTACTTGTGTCTATTTCGTAAAACATTTATAAAAAATTGCGCATGTATTCTCAGCCTAAAAATATAAAGGGTAAAAAGGCAAATGAAACTCACGCTTATAAATATTGTAAAACAGTTAATAAAGCATTTGCATGTATTCTCAGCCCAAAAATGTAAATAGTAAAAGGGATTCAAATAAAACTCACCATACTGTATTTTGTAGTAAAAATACATATTACAAAACTGAACAATGCAGGGTTGGCCTCGGATTCACGAACCTATATCATTTATATATATTAACTCATAGAATCAAATAGTTCTATCTATTAATTATATAATATTTATATATTAGTGTTGTAATTATATATGAAATTTATACTAAATCTTAATTAAAGTATATATGTTTTATTTATATTTTATATTTTGAATTATATGTTATCTATATCTATCTTGTATACTTTAAGTAAGTAATTTATAACATATTAATATAGTTTTATGAAGTATATTTTTATATTACTAACTTTTATAATAATAATAATGATATAGTTGTAATAATAGTACTAATGATAATTTTTAGTGAAAAAATAATAGTAATGATTTTAATAATAATGATACTAATAATAATAATTATAAAAATAATAACAAAAATAATAATAATACTTTGGTAATGAAAACTACCTCAAATAGCTCTTAAAATAAATATTGTCCCGAACCGGAATCGAACCCGTGACCTCTCGAATACACGCTAACACTTTGAACCAGTGGGCTGTGGCCCGTTTATCTGTTTTATAATCCCCCAGAATTTATTATAATCCTTATTCTGTTTATACATTTTCATCTTCTTCCTCACCAATCTTAAATCCATACGAACCAAAGCAGATTAACAGCTATCAAATATTTTGAATTGGGATTGGGTATTGAAAGATATATTTACCTCTTGTAATTGGGATTTCAAATCAACAGACACAAAAAAAAAAAAATTAAAACAGGCAGTAACTGGTACGTAAGCTAAAAAAAATAAAAAAATGTATAACGATGAACTCAATACTTGATTATGAAATCCGAACATTTTGAAGCAAAAAATTAATACATGAAATATGTAATAAATCGTCCATAGAAACTTCCTAAATCATTAATTGATTCAGAAACTTGAAAACTAATTCGAATTTCATTATAAACAAACCTGTTAACTTTTATTTGGTAAACTTTGACTCTTTGAATTCGAATTTAATACGAAGAATTGAAAACCCAAACTTTGCATATAGATCAACTAGTACATTCCTAACAGAACTGCATTTGTTGTTTTTGAAATTCGTTTAAAAATCGTTCTGTTTGAAAATTGACACAAGAACAGGGTACATGACCCATTTTCTTTACTTCTCTGATTTGAATTCGATAAAATAAAAGATGAAAAGGGTTTTTGGGATTGATACAAGTTATTGTAAAGTCAATTGGATTCCACAATACTGAATATGACTGTATTTTATATTATCCCATAGTCGACACATTTTTTTATCAGTTACAGAAAATTGATAAAATAATAAAAAATAAAATAAAAAGGGAACTTGATTGAGAGCTGAGTGGTACGATCGAATGTGATGTTTAACAACTGGATAGACAGAAACAAAAATTTCGGTCATAAAGGGATCACGATGGGAATAAATTTTGGTTTATCTAATTGTATATATATACTCTTTATTTTAATTATTTGATATTTATTAATAATAATAATACATAGAAATACTAATAATAATTACCTTTATAATATAAATACTGATTTTTTTATATATATTTGTATGTAATAGTTTATGCATATATATATATCCGTATAGTATCTAGGTATAATTATATTTTCATTTATATATTCTTTTATTTGCATTATTTATATTTATAAATTATAATTAAACTTATTATTAATAATATATTAGTAATAATGGTATTTCATTATGTTAATATTAATGTTAAATATTAATAATAATAATAATATTAATAATGATAATAAACATATTAGTAATAATAATATAACAAATTAAATGTATCTATTTTATTTAAATTAATAATATTCATCATATTGATATTTGTTTTATTGATAATAATGAAAGTGCTATTATAATGTATTAACTATATTTTAACTAATAATTTCATATATTAATATCACCATTTTTATTTATGCACTAATATATAATACATATATTGAATATTTATCATTTATGCATTTTAACATCTTACAATATATTTATGTATAAAATTATTAATAATATATATATATATATATATATATATATATATATATATATATATATATATATATATATATATATGTATATATATATATATATATATATATATATATATATATATATATATATATATATCTTTGTATGCTATTTATATTAAGGAATATAATAATATTAATTATATGTAAACATTAATATTTAATATTAATTTTATTAATAATAATGAAACTAATACTAATAATAACAGAATTAATAATGATAATAATATCAATAATACTAATGATAATAACTAATGATGATTACATTTGTAAATATAATAATGATCATATTATTAATGATAATAATAAATGAAAATTTTTAATAAGTTTAATAATAATAATCAAAATGAAAATGATAACAATAATATTAATGATGCTAATAATAACACTACTTACAATAATATTAATACGACAACTTATACATATCAAATTTCATATGTACCAATGATATTATATGAATATTAAGATTAATATTTACATTAATAATGAAAACAATGATCATAATATTAATATAACATTTACACATAATTATTTACATAGAATGAAGTATTATAAATTTATATACATATATACACACATATCTATTTACAATTAATTGTTCGTGAATCATCGAGAGCAGTCAATGGTCAATTGAATATATGAAACAGTTCAAAATTTTTGAGACTCAACATTACAGACTTTGCTTGTCGTATCGAAATCATATAAAGATTAAGTTTAAATTTGGTCAGAAATTTTCTGGTCGTCACATTTATTAGGTAGTCAATTGAGCATAATAAATTGACACTGTCCGCTATCACCTTGATGTACTTTCGATTTGATTGAACATGAACATCTCACGATGTTTCTAGCAACCCTGTCAGCCATGAGCTTCTACCTTAAACTTATACCTTTCAATTCAGATGGCTTTGTTTATCTCAATTTTATTGCATACTCCGTAAGAATACAGTTACCGGTTGCTATAAACCCCATGCTTGAGCAGAAAGCTAATAATGATGGAATGATATGATGATTTTGGGGGTGATGAAACTCTAAATCAGAATACCCCCTAGAAGATGTCCCCAGCTATCTAGATCAATCGGCATAATCCATATCACAGACAATAGATGAAACGTCCTTTTAAATGATAAGCAAAATCCTGCTAAAATTATAATTTCCAAGACAACAGAATGATTTGAGTTTTCTAGATCTGACACTTTTCCCCCCGGATATAGATAACTTAAATTATTCTGATCAGCATAATGTTTGATCATCTTTCACATGTAGACTTATATTTCTGATAGACACAAAGTCTAAACTTTTATAGCACGAATTCTTTGTAGTTGATGTGGTGCACCATCTTTACTCCTTCTAAAACATATAATATACATTGAATACATAACCAATAACATAATTGCAATTTTTTTTTTTTTTTTGATTTTCTGATGTTGCTCTTTTGCTTTTGCAAACTTAACCATAAATGAAAATAAACTTGCAATGAAATAACAAATACAACTTTGATGATGATGCACCACACTTAGAGATGAACCACACTGTAACTTTAATCTTTGGCGTTGAAGCAGTCTCCTTCAATAACTTTCTCAAACCGATGAAATGTCTGTGATACAGTGATAATGCTAAAAATGAACATATATTTCATAGCATTATCCCTCAAGAAAGACAAGCTTTTAGTTGCAATTGTTCTATTTACAAGTGATATTCGTTTAAATAATAAAAGGTAAAGACAAAAGACAGATTTGACGAATTGAAGACGCAAACGACCAAAAAGCTCAAAAGTACAAAATACAATCAAAGTGGTTCAAATTAATGATGAGAAACGTCTAAAAGTTACAAGAGTACGAGCCGCAAAACGCAAAATACAAGATATTAAATTGTACGAAAAGGCATTCGAAAATCCAAAACCGGGACTAGAGTCAACTCTCAACGCGCGACGCAACGGAGCGAAAATTACAAGTCAACTATGCACATAAATATAATATAATATTTAAATAATTCTTAAAATTATTTATATATTATATTTATTTATTAAACCGTCGGCAAGAAGTAAACAAAATCATGTGAGCTGGAAAAGCAGGCCATCCGATCGCATGGCCTGGAAGTGCAATTTCCATGCGATCGCATGGGTCACTTTTTCTGGCCACACCCCTATAAATTCGCAGTTTGGTGATCGAACAAACACATCTTTTTCTCTTTTTATCTCTCACTCGTATTTTATATATATATATATATATATATATATATATATATATATATATATATATATATATATATATATATATATATATATATATATATATATATATATATATATATATTATAATTTTAATTTTAATTTTAATTTTAATTTTAATAATAAGGGTATGTTAGCGAATGTTGTAAGGGTGTAAGTCGAAATTATGTCCGTGTAACGCTACGCTATTTTTAATCATTGTAAGTTATGTTCAACCTTTTTAAATTAATGTCTCGTAGCTAAGTTATTATTATGCTTATTTAAGCCGAAGTAATCTTGATGTTGAGCTAAATATTAAAATTGGGTAATTGGGCTTTGTACCATAATTGGGGTTTGGATAAAAGAAAGACACTTGTGGAAATTAGACTATGGGCTATAAATGGGCTTTATATTAACTAAATGATACCTCGTTAATTTAATATATAGACTTATAATTTGACGTATTTATATATAACCACATACGCTTGACTGGGTACGGTGGACGGGATATCTATAAATACCAATAATTGTTCATTTTACCGGACACGGAACTGGATTAATAGTTAATGGACTAGTTAAAACAGGGGTGAATTACATTCAAGGGTAATTGGTGTAATTGTTAACAAAGTAATAAAACCTTGGATTACACGCAGTCGATAACCTAGTGTATTCATTAAACAAAGTATTAAGACCTTGTTACAATTCGAATCCCCAATTAGTTGGAATATTTGACTTCGGGTATAAGGATAATTTGACGAAGACTCTCGCACTTTATATTTATGACTGATGGACTATTATGGACAAAACCGTATGGACATATCAAATAATTCAGGACAAAGGACAATTAACCCATGGTACTAAACTAAAAACAACACGTCGAACATCATGATTACGAAAGTTTAAATAAGCATAATTCCTTTATTTCATATTTAATTGCACTTTTAATTATCGTACTTTTATTTACTGTCATTTTATTTAATTGCACTTTTAATTATCGTACTTTTTAATTATCGCTATTTTATTTATCGCACTTTTATTTATCGCAATTTCATTATCGTTATTTACTTTACGTTTTAAATTAAGTCTTTTATATATTTAATATTTTACATTAGGTTTTAACTGCGACTTAAGTTTTAAAATCGACAAACAGGTCATTAAACGGTAAAAACCCCCTTTTATAATAATAATACTACTTATATATATATATATTTATATTTATACAAATATAGTTTTAAAAATATAGCGTTAAGCTTGGCGAGTTCCCTGTGGACGAACCGTACTTACTAAAAACTACACTACTGTACGATTAGGTACACTACCTATAAGTGTTGTAGCAAGGTTTAGGTATATCCACTCTATAAATAAATAAATAACTTGTGTAAAATTGTATCGTATTTAATAGTATTTCCTTGTAAAAATTAATATTATATCATATACCCCTCGCATAACATCAAGTATTTTTAGCGCCACTGCCGGGGACACTAAAACGCCGAAAGCGCAACGCTATAAAAAAAAGATTCTTAGTTTACTTTTGTAAAAAATACGCTTTTGTAAAAATATTTTTTATAAATATTAAATATACAAAAATATAAAAAGAAAATATAAAAAAATCTATATATTTGTTTTTAAGAGTTGTTAAATATATATAAAGTTAAAAAGTATTTTTATTTTAGTTTTTAAAATTAAATTTTTATTTAAGTTATATATATATTTTATATAATCTAAAAACAGAAAAATTAAAAAAAATTAATTAAAAACTTAAACGGACCAATCACTGTTGAAGCCCAACATTTGGCCCGAAACCCTACTCCATGCGACCGCATGGATTTATAACACAAAGACCATGCGATCGCATGGCCTGATCTGACACACCACAGTTTGACTTCCAACAGCAATAATTACGGATAATGAATTATTATTATGATTATAAACCCTAATTAGGGTTAATTAATTAATTAATTAATTTAGTTTTTAGATTTAATTTATATTTCTAGTTTTAATTTGTTTTATTAGTTATAAAAATTAATACTTTTATAAAATAAAAATATAAAAATAATATTTTTATAAAAATTGTACTTTTTACAACTTTAAGTTTATTTTTATATTTTGTATCTTTTTATTTGTTTTAGCGTAATATTTGTATTTTTCGTTCGTATTTAGTTTTAAGTCATAGTTTTTGCCATAGTTATTTTTATTTCTAGATTTTTAGGCTTTGCCGTAAAATCCCTTAAGTGCTTTTTCTTTAGACTAAGATTTAGGTGCTTTAGAATTTTGCGACGCCGTTTTATAAATTTTAGTATCTTTTTAAGTTATTGCCGTTTTGGATATAGAATTCCTTTTAAGCTTTAATACCTTTAGACGCAACTTTTAATTCTTAGTTTTTAGACTTTTAAGTTTCGACACGCTACGTTCTTTTTATTATTTTTCGACCTTTTATTTTTCGACGTTTTTCGACGCATTCTTTTTCTTTCTTATTTCTCGACGCTCTAGTTTTTAGGACATAGAATTTTCTATTTCTTCTCTAAAATTTCTTTAAATTTCGACGAAAAATTATTTTAAGCGGTTAAATTGATAGACATCCAAAATTTTCTGGTTCGTAGTAATAGTTGGATTTGTTAGTGGCGAATTGTGGGCTTCCGATTTAAAGGGTTCTGGCTCCCTGCTACATCTTTTGGCTATTCGAAATGTGGGCAAAAGCAGAAAAGTCTATTAATTTGATAGCTTATATAATTTTTATCTTTTATAACTAATAGGAAATTCAGTGAATGCACCGAGCAAAACGTTCACCACCTGTAACTCGATCAAGACATCTAGCTAATATTGTCGCCGTTGATTTTTCTTTAGAATCGTCATCTAGTCAACCAAGTACTCCAATTCAAATTTCCGATAATCCATTTTTTGAACCCGACCCCACAATTGAGAATTCGGAGAATATTCAGGGACAATTCAGAGATCCTGAACCATTAATCTTTCCTCCAGAACCACCAATCATTCAAACGGAGATTGTCGAAGAACAAACCATTAAATCAGAATCCTCTAGTGATTCAGACTCAACAAATTCAATCATGGAAAATCTGGAACCTCTAAGTATGGAAGACTGAATGAGAGCTAAACGCACTGGCCAAGGTGACGCAATTACTCAACCTGACATTAATGCGCCAGATTATGAAATCAAAGGACAAATCTTACACATTGTAACAAATCAATGCCAATTTAGTGGTGCGCCGTAGGAAGATCCAAATGAACATCTTCGAACCTTTAATTGGATCTGTACTCTATTTAAAATAAGAGAAGTGGAGGATGAACAGATTTATCTCATGTTATTTCCCTGGACTTTAAAGGGAGAAGCCAAAGATTGGTTAGAATCTTTACCTGAAGGGGCGATTGATACATGGGATGTCTTAGTTGAAAATTTTCTTAAACAATTCTTTCCGGCATCTAAAGCCGTGAGACTTCAAGAAGAAATTATTACGTTCACGCAAAATCCAAATGAAACTCTATATGAAGCGTGGACAAGATTTGGAAAGTTATTAAGAGGATGTCCGCAACATGGTTTAGACACTTGTCAAATAGTATAAATATTCTACCAAGGATGCGACATCACTACACAAAAAGACATCGATATAGCAGCCGGTGGTTCCATTATGAAGAAAACTGCAACTGACGCTTACAAAATTATTGATAACACTGCTTCCCACTCACATGAGTGGCATCAAGAAAAAGATATCGTTAGATCATCTAAAGTAGCTAGAGCCGATTCTAGCCATGACTTAGATTCCATTTCAGCAAAGATAGATGCTGTCGAGAGACGAATGGAAAAGATGACTAAAGATATTCACTCAATACGAATTAGTTGTGAGCAGTGTGGAGGACCACATTTAACAAAAGATTGTCTCAGTATTGAACCAACAATGGAACAAAGAGAGAATGTTTCATACATGAACCATTGGCCTGGAAATAATTATCAGAATAATTATCAACCGCCAAGACCAATCTACAATCAAAATCAGAACTATAACCGAAATGTTCCATACAACAACCAACAAGGTCCTAGCAATCAACAAGTATCCAATAATACTTACAATCAGCAAAGACCTATTTTTCAAAACAAACCACCACAAACCGATGATAAAAAGCCAAATTTAGAAGATATGATGTCGAAGATAGTTGAATCTCAAACGCAGTTTTTCACATCTCAGAAACAAACCAATGAACAAAATGCTCAAGCATTTAGAAATCAACAAGCTTCTATTCAAAATTTGGAACAAGAAGTAAGCAACCTAGCAAGGTTGATAGGTGAAAGAAAATCGGGAAGTTTACCTAGCGATACAAATGCTAACCCCCGGAATGAAACAGCTAAAGCCATTACCACGAGAAGTGGTATTACACTTAAACTACCTGAAATACCTGTAATTTCTGAGGACACTATTCCTATTCCACAAGAACCACAATCTGAGCAAGATAAGTAAACATAACCGGTAGTTGAAAAGGTTAATGAAGATAACACAGTTAAGGCTAAACCTTATGTTAAACCATACCAACCACTGCTTCCTTACCTGAGTAAAATGAGAAAAGAGAGACTTGAAGCCGAGCAATCCAAATTCTTGGATATGTTTAAACAAATAAATATCATCCTTCCTTTCATTGATGTAATTTCAGGAATGCCAAGATATGCTAAATTCTTGAAAGATCTAATCACAAATAGAAAGAAAATGGAAGAACTCTCAGCTGTTACTATGAATGCTAATTATTCTGCAGTGCTGTTGAATAAGATACCAGAAAAACTCTCTGATCCAGGAAGTTTCACGATTCCATGTTTTCTGGGTAGTCTTAGTTCAATAGAAGCATTGGCAGATTTAGGTGCTAGTATAAATTTAATGCCATATTCACTATACGCTAAACTAGACCTCGGAGATTTGAAACCAACACGAATAAGCATACAACTAGCCGATCGATCAGTAAAATATCCTAGAGGGATAATAGAGAACATGCTAGTTAAAGTTGGTACTTTAGTATTTCCAGCAGATTTTGTTATTCTGGACATGGAAGAAGATTCTCGAGTTCCTCTCATATTAGGAAGACCATTCTTAAACACGGCTAAAGCAATAATAGACGTGTTTGCTAAGAAACTGACCCTAAGTATAGAGGAAGAGAGTGTTACCTTTTCAGTTGATAGAGCAATGCAACAACCGCAATCTGCAGATGATACATGTTATTATATTCAAACTATAGATTCACATGCAGAATTGTTAGAAGAATTTCCAGAATTACAAGGAACAGGAGAATGTTCTTTAGGAGAAGGAACTGAACCAATTGATGAAACTGAAATGTTAGCTACACTTATGGCTAATGGATATGAACCAACAACAGAAGAAATTCAAATGCTAAAAGAAGAAGACAGATATTGATATAAATCATCAATAGAAGAACCACCGACATTAGAGTTAAAATCACTTCCAAATCATTTGGAATACGCTTATTTACATGGTGAATCTGAATTACCTGTAATAATATCATCTTCTCTTACGGAAAATGAAAAATCTCAACTCATTTCTGTGCTAAATGCTCATAAACCAGCTATTGCATGGAAGATTCATGATATTAAAGGTATAAGCCCTTCGTATTGCACACATAAAATCCTTATGGAAGAAGGTCATAAAATGTATGTGCAACGCCAACGAAGACTAAATCCTAATATGCAAGATGTTGTTAAGAAAGAAATTATTAAACTATTTGATGCAGATTTAATTTATCCAATCTCTGATAGTCCATGGGTAAGCCCCATTTCAATGCGTACCTAAGAAGGGTGGCATGATGTGAAGACCCGTCCTAATCCATCCGGACGAAGTCCATATCGATTATAAACGATTCACAACAGTTGATTACATCGCGAGGTACTTGACCCCTATATGATACATTTTACAAACATTGCATTCATTTTTGAAAAGAAAAACTTTCATTACATCGAAAGTTGTCAGCAGGCATACCATTTCATAATATATCTAACTATAATTGACTTAATAATAATATTGATGAACTCAACGACTTGAATGCAATGTCTTTTGAAATATGCCATGAATGACTCCAAGTAATGTCTCTAATATGAGTTAATGCACAGCGGAATATTTCTTTCGTACCTGAGAATAAACATGCTTTAAAGTGTCAACCAAAAGGTTGGTGAGTTCATTAGTTTAACATAAATAATCATTTCATAATTCTAATAGACCACAAGATTTCATATTTCCATTTCTCATAAACATACGTCCCATGCATAGAGACAAAAATATCATTCAAATGTATTGAACACCTGGTAACCGACATTCACAATATGCATATAAGAATATCCCCATCATTCCGGGATCCTCCTTCGGACATGATATAAATTTCGAAGTACTAAAGCATCCGGTACTTTGGATGGGGCTTGTTGGGCCCAATAGATCTATCTTTAGAGTTCGCGTCAATTAGGGTGTCTGTTCCCTAATTCTTAGATTACCAGACTAAAAAGGGGCATATTTAGTTTCGATCATTCAACCATAGAACGTAATTTCGATTACTTGTGTCTATTTCGTAAAACTGTTATAAAAATTGCGCATGTATTCTCAGCCCAAAAATATAAAGGGTAAAAAGGTAAATGAAACTCACATATTGTATTTTGTAGTAAAAATACATATAACGACATTGAACAATGTAGGGTTGGCCTCAGATTCACGAACCTATATCATTTATATATATATATATATATATATATATATATATATATATATATATATATATATATATATATATATATTAACACATATAGTTGTATTTGAACAAATTCATATATTATAACTTATTTTACATATTATTTATATTTAATTTGTGTATATATATTTAAAATGATTAACATTTATATAGTTATATTAATATATATATTTGGTTAATATTATATTAAAAATACTTAATTTGTTATATATGAATATCTATATAAAAATGTTAATGTGATTAATACCTACTTTATATGTAATATTACTAAAAATATACTTTTATATACGAAATGTTTATTTGATAATATGATATCAATAATAGTAATAAAAGTTGTTTTTGATTATAACGATAATACTACTAATAATAATAACTATAAAAATAATGATTTTACAAATAATAATAATACTAGTACTTATGATAATAATAAAATAATAATGATGATGATGATGATAATAATAATAATAATAATAATAATAATAATAATGGTAATAGTAATACTACCTCAGAGAAGTATCCCTAAAAAAAAATGCCCAAGTCCGGATTTGGACCCGCGACGTCCCGCTAACGCGATAACATCCTTAACCAATCGTCCGTAACTGTTTTTCTGTTCTAATTCATACCATTTATTCTTTTGATCCATTATTAGCATATCATAATATCTTCCTCATCATCTTTAACTTAAACATCACCATACTTATTATCACCACCATCATCTCGTCAAATACGTAATCGTCATCATAATTATCATACTCATTATCCTCACCATTGTCACCATAAATCATCCTACATCATTCTTAATCATATCATGGTCATAATCATCTCGCTTACTATTATTATCATAATATCATTTATTCATATCAACATTAACTATGGTGTAGTCCATTACCCATTTAGTAGCCCAAACTAATTTGAGAGCCCATTATGACTTAAATGCCCCATCTATTTATTTATTTGGATCCAGTAGTCATGATATGAAATTTGGGTCTGATGACAAGAATTCAAACGGCAGATGCAAAACAAAAATATTACACGTATGCTCTCATCATGATCACCTCATCATCCATATTGTCATTAACCTTTATCACATCATTTTAACTGTCATTATCAATCCTTTATTCTATTAAACATCATCCTTCATCGAGTAGCAGCTCAAAAGATTATGCAGTCCAGGTAACAATCCAATATCATGTTTTAATAAGATCGATCAATGGGTTTTTGTTGGGTTTTTGAACAGCGAATAGGAAATAGGAAATATGTAGCAGTAGCGATTAAATGAGTGGAGTTTTAGGGTGATGGTCTTTGATTGATCATAGTCTGAAACATCAATCGAAGTACCTAAGACAATAGGCTGCAGTAGTAGCTGTTGACGAGTGTGTAGCAGCTGCAGCCGAATACGTTTAAACAGAAAAAATATCCTGAGTAGCAGAAGTGGAAAAGAGAGAATTAAATAAATAAATGGTTTAGATGACGGTTGTGTGGGTTGTCGAATTTAAACAGCGATTATAGCTGAGCAGAAGCAGTTTCTATGTTCGATTACAGAAAAGAGAAAGAATTATCAAGTGGTTCGTTTCAGATGGAAAAGAAAGAAGAAGAAAAAAAAAAACACTTGTAGGTTGTGAAGATGGTCTTGATGATGATGGTGGGTTTTACAAGGAAGAAGGGTGAAGAAGGTGGTCTACTTATGGCTCGATTAAAACATCAAAACAGAAATGGACAGTGGTTTAATGATGGTGATCTTTTTCATGGGTTTGCGGTGGTGATGATGAGATGAAGGTGCCGGTGGTCGTGACATAGCTCGATGGTGGTCATGGGTTTGAGTTCCCGAGCATGATTTTTTGCTGGGTGTGGTTTCTCTGATCGTGAATAGAAAGAGAGATAGCGAAGGTTATGGTGGAGATGAATGGTGATGTTATGGTTATATGGTTTGATGTTAGTTGTTAAGAGGCCGATGGTGGTGATGGGTATTGGGTTGTAGAAAGTGATGATCGAGTGAAGAAGATGTATTGCAAGAGGAAGAGAAAGAAGACGATGTGTCGAGTGATACATGGTGATAGGGTGTGTGTTTTTTTGTTATGGTTATGGTGATGGTTTGTTGTAGAAGATAGGAATGAGTGTTCTCAGTGTTAGTTCCAGAATAGTGGTTTTTCTCTCTTTTTGTAAATATATAACGAATATATATACATATATAATTAGATATGTAATATATAATATATAATAATAATAATATTATTATTATAATCTAAATAAAAGTTCAACATGTGATAAAAAGGATGGAGCAGGTATCTCAATAGCAAAGCCATCGAGTGATTTGGCTTTTTCTACCGACGATTTCTCGGAGCGTGTCCATTGCTAAACAGTTAACGTATAAAAGTGTTCCTAAAAATCCCAAATTTTTAGATTAAATATATTTAATTATTTCACTCATTAACTGTTTGAAACCTGATCAAAAAGGTTCGATAATTATTTATTTTCTGTTCCAATTTATATGTACGGAGTACTAATATTTTAAACTTAAAAATGTAAAAATATTTTTATCAAACCTAAAATCTTCGTAATCAATTTACAGTCCAACTTTTATTTCAATCCTTCATGAACATGTACAATATCTATATTAAACTAACAAAACATCAATCGAGTGTTACTGATGTTTACTAATTAAGCTCGAAATCATTCATTTTCCATTTACTCTCTCTCTAAATATAATCAGTTTTAAATAACAAGTTTTATCACATAAATATATATTATATTTTTAAACAAATAGATTTAATATTATTTTATATATATCAAAGTAGTATTTATATACATATTTATACACACACACACACACACACACACACACACACACACACACACATATATATATATATATATATATATATATATATATATATATATATATATATATATATATATATATATATATAATAGTAGTTTTTATTATATCGCATATTATTTTACATATTTATTTCCAACAATTAACTCATATATTATTTCAAATAATATTTCAAATTATTATATATATGTATCTATTTGCAAATAGTTGTTCGTGAATCGTCGGGAATAGTCAAAGGTTAAATGATTCTATGTAAACAGTTTAGGGTTTTCGAGACTCAGTTTAATAGACTTTGCTTATCGTATCGAAATCATATAAAGATTAAGTTTAAATTTGCTCGGAAATCTCCGGGTCATCACACATGACTGTCATCACAAATGAGAAAAATGAGCTTATTCCTACTAGGACTGTAACATGATGGTGTGTTTGTATTGATTATAGAAAATTAAATGACGCCACCAGAAAAGATCACTTTTCCTTACCTTTCATTGATCAAATGTTGGAAAGATTAGCAGGAAATAGTTACTATTGTTTTCTTGATGGTTTTTTCGGATACTTTCAAATTCCAATAGCACCCGAGGATCAAGAGAAAACCACACTCACGTGCCCTTATGGTACTTTTGCTTACAAACGCATGCCATTTGGACTTTGCAACGCCACTGCAACCTTTCAAAGGTGCATGATGGCGATTTTTCACGACATGATAGAAGAATGCATGGAAGTTTTCATGGATGACTTTTCAGTCTTCGGTGATACATTTGAAACATGTCTAGTTAATCTTGAACGAATGCTTATTAGATGCGAACAATAAAATCTAGTACTTAATTGGGAGAAATGCCATTTCATGGTTAAAGAAGGCATCGTTCTTGGTCATAAAATTTCAAAGGAAGGAATGGAAGTGGATATAGCTAAAGTAGATGTAATTGCTAAACTTCCACATCCTACCAATGTTAGAGGAGTTAGGAGTTTTCTAGGGCATGCCGGTTTTTACCGACATTTCATAAAAGATTTTTCTAAAATTGCCACTCCTATGAATAAACTCCTAGAAAAGGATGCTCCATTCATCTTTTCAGATGAATGCATCAAATCTTTTAATATTCTTAAAGAAAAACTCACTAATGCGCCGATCATGATAACTCCAAATTGGAATCTACCATTTGAATTAATGTGCGATGCAAGTGATTTTGCAATGGGAGCCGTTTTAGGACAAAGGATTGAAAAACAATTTCAACCTATTTATTATGCTAGTAAGACGTTATAAGGAGAACAAACGAATTACACAACTACTGAAAAAGAACTCCTTGCAATTGTCTTTGCTTTTGACAAATTTCGTTCATATCTCGTTCTAGCTAAAACGGTGGTCTATATCGATCATTCTGCTCTTACATACCTATTTTCAAAACAAGATGCCAAACCAAGATTAATCTGTTGGATCTTACTCTTACAAGAGTTCGATATTGAAATCCGAGATAAAAAGGGAGCAAAAAATCTCGTCGCTGATCATCTTTCTCGTCTTGAAAATCCCGAATTAGAAGTTCTAAATAAATCAGCCATACAAGACAACTTTCCTGATGAATATCTATTGAAGATAGATTATAGTGAAATTCCATGGTTTGCAGACTATGCAAACTACTTAGTATGTGGATTCCTTGAAAAAGGATTGTCGTACCAAAAACGAAAGAAATTCTTTAGTGAGATAAAACACTATTTCTGGGAAGATCCACATTTTTTTAAAAGTTGTCCTGATGGAATAATACGCCGATGTGTATTCGAGGATGAAGCTAGTCAAATCTTAAACCATTGTCACACAGGACCAACAGGAGGGCATTATAGGCCTCAACTCACAGCAAGAAAAGTTTACGACGCTGGATTCTATTGGCCTACAATTTTCAAAGACGTACACCTTCTTTGCAAATCCTGTGATACTTGTCAAAGGGCCGGAAAAATAAGTCAACGTGATGAAATGCCACAAAATGTCATTCAAGTATGTGAAGTATTTGACATTTGAGGTATTGACTTTATGGGTCCATTTCCAAAGTCTCATAATAATCTCTACATTCTCGTTGCCATTGATTATGTATCTAAATGGGCGAAAACACAAGCTCTCCCAACTAACGATGCACGAGTTGTAGTCAACTTCTTAAAACGTCTTTTTGCTAGGTTTGGAACACCGAAAGCTTTAATAAGTGATCGGGGTACTCATTTTTGTAATAATCAACTTGAGAAAGTTCTTAAAAGATATGGAGTAACTCATAAAATCTCTACTACTTATCATCCACAAAAAAGTGGACAAGTTGAAAATACCAACCGAGCATTAAAACGTATTCTAGAGAAAACTGTAGGATCAAATCTGAAGGAATGGTCCATGAAATTAGAGGATGCACTCTGGGCTTTTAGAACAGCCTACAAAACTCCAATTGGAACCACACCTTTTAGACTCATTTACGGAAAAGCATGTCATCTTCCAGTAGAAATTGAACACAAAGCATTTTGGGCTTTGAAGACGTGTAATCTTGATTTACATGAAGTCAGACGTCTACGGTTAAGTCAACTAATCGAATTAGAATAATTAAGACATGAAGCATACAAAAATTCGTTAATCTATAAGGAAAGAATGAAGAAATGGCATGATAAAAGAATCAGAAGTTCAAAAGAATTTAAAGAATGAGACAGAGTTCTTCTTTTCAATTCACGATTCAAGCTATTTCCTGGAAAATTGAAATCAAGATGGTCTGGACCATTCATAGTTAAAAGAGTTTTCCCGTACGGAACAGTAGAATTAATAAATTCAAATGGGATTGAATTTAAAGTTAATGGTCACAGAGTTAAACATTACATACATGGTCCGATGGAAGTTGACAATGAAGTCAATCATAATTTCACCACTCAAGAAAACCCTCAAAATGAAAACATAAATATGTTATCAACAACATATGAAAAATCAAAATTGGAAAATAGGGAGGATTCAAATTAGAGTGATGAAGAAGAATTCTTATACAAACCTCCCATTCCAAGAAATGAAGAAAAATGTGAACAAGAAGTTCAAATAAGAGTGAAAGAACCAAGAAAAGAACACCCGAAAAAGGTTTACAAACCAACTCGACTTACTAAAGTAGGAGACCCGGGTGAATTTATCATTTCTTGCTTGCTTAATGATAGTGCTATATATAATGAACTCGCAGATTTTGGAGCAAGTGCAAATATTATGCCTCTTTCCTTATACAAAAGATTAGGTATGGGTAAATTAAAACCAACCAAAATAGGTGTTCAATCATTTGACCTAACCATTAAACACCCGGTTGGAATAGCAAATAATTTACTTGTTAACGTGGGAAGTTTGACCTTTGTTGTAACCTTCATAGTTATTAATATGGAGGAAAACCTTGATATTCCTCTAATTTTAGGTCGCCCATTTTTAGCAACCACCGAAGCATTCATTGATGTAAGAGAAGGTAGAATGACACTTAGGGATGGTGATAAATCGATCACCTTTGTGAACCGAAAGTCTAGACCTCCACCAACCAAAACTGTTAAACCAATAAAAACGCATAAGTGTGGGGAAGATGAAGAAACACTTAATGATGATCCGATAACAAAGAACCCCGTTGATGATACGAAATTAGATGAACCCATTTTTAACAGTTCAACGAAGAAACTTTATAAATAGATTCACGATGCTAGGATTAAGGGAAACTTTAAGTTTTGTAACCGATTAGTATCCAATTTATCGCCAAAAGAAAAGGCGATGTTAGTTGAATTTGTGAAAGTTACGGAGGAAATCAACAAATGGATTGAAGCAAAAGTCAGAGATATACAAGTTGTTGATGAACCAATTGACAATGAAGTTAATCACAAATTTGATATCACAGCTAACTAAGTGTGGGGAGAATCGAATCTTTTTAGGGTAATATATATTTCTGTTAGAGTTAGATTTTCTGTTTTCATGTAGTTCTCGAGAATGGAATTCGAATGGTCTTTTCCTAGCAGACCCTAAAGAACTAGTCTTCTCCCCCCATTCTGAATTTTTATTATTTTTAGGTTTTACGAGATGAAGAATTCCTTTGATCTGAACCATGGTCTAATGCTACATGCTATGATTACTAAACGTAATAATGACACACTTCCGAGTGAACTGGTATCATTCATAAGAGATAAAATGGACGGAGTAAGAAAAGAACTCATGAAAGATCATCATAAGATACATTTTGGTAAAGGAAAATCAAAATCCGCAACGAAAAGAAGAGCACGACACCTTGAAAGATGTTATAAATGCGGAAAATGGTCACACGAAGGTAAATGTTCAAATAATCAAACATATTCAAATACCGAATTTGTTACTCTATGCAGAGAAGGACTGTTTATATGTTTAGAAGAAAAGATATTGAAGATTCGAGGTTATGCTTACGTAGCTATGGAGAACCAAATCACACGACTCTCCTATGAGTCGGCTAAAGCGGGTCTTTGAGAATTCTTTCTCACAGGTAAGTATGTACAGTTTTTATTTTTATTTTTATTTTTATTGCTTTTAACCTTTTGATAATAAACGCTGAATCGTTCGCTATAAAGTATTAAATTGGCATTCAATAAAATTAGGTATGCGTAACCGAAATTATTGATATCATACAAAAATTTATTACATCACTGCGAAATTTACCGTTTATTCTTAAGGTATAAATATCTTTAATCAATCAACCCAAAATATTTCAGAAATTCGTCTGGAGTAAAACTAGATCGTTGAACCGAAATTACTTTACCGAAAAGAGGGGCGTATATTTTTGATAATATTTGATTGATTAAAGTGGGATAAAAGACCAAAAAGATTTTTAATTTTATTTTTACTTTGTTTTTAAAATTAATATTAAATTATTATTGTAAACTTTTTAAAATCAATATATTTAAGTTTGTAAATATTTAAAAAATTAATATTTTTAATATAAGTTTGTATGTATAAAAACAAAAATATAATATAAGTTTGGTGTGAATTTAAAAACAAAAATTTTCTTTATTTAACTAAGTTAAAAATATGATTTTTAAAATTCGTCGTGAGTTGAAAACTAGGTCGTTGAACCAAAATTGCTTTACCCAAGGGAGGGACGAGAATTTTTATTATCATTATTTTTAATCTTATTGAATTAAAGTAAGCCAAAAACATTTAAAAAACTCAAAAATCTTTGCTTTTAAAACAACGCTTTGAATTGACAAATTTTAAAATTTTATTGAGAGACGGACTAGGACAAAATTTTAATTATATGTTTTATTAGTAAAAAGAAACAAAATTTTAATTTTTAATTAATTATATGTTTTATTAGTAAAGGTTTTTTATAAAAAAAAAATAAAAAAATCGGACCCCATGCGATCGCATGGGGTTTGGCCTTCAAAACCATGCGGTCGCATGGTGTCAAAAAAACTAGTCAGGTTACAAGTTCATCGAGCTGCTGCTTCTATCTCACTTCACACACATAAACACATACGGACATACACTCAAAAACACCCCTAATTTCATCAATTTTTCACCAAAATCAACCAAATTTCTTGCTACAATCCGCTCTAATCATGAATTTGATAAGAAGTTTATCAAGAAGGGTAACAATTTCACCCCTAAACCTCTTTAAATTTGATTTTTAGTGTTCTTGAGCTATATTTTCCCTAATTTGATTTTGTTAATTTCTAGTGTAATTAGAGTTAAATTGTTAATATTTTATGCATGTATAACCTAGATTGATGCTATTTAACATGATTTGAAGCCAAAAACTTCAAAAATTTTATGAATCTAGGGTTTGTGTTCTTGAGCAATTTGGGGCTTTTTGATATAAACAGGTTATGACCGATTTTTGTCATGAATTATTGCTAAATTAACTAATGTAACATGTTTAGGTAGCTAAATGATCCAAGCTTTGATCCTAAACATGATTTTTGAGAATTAAAGTGGACTTTTTAGGTATAAAATCCATGAACTTGATTAAATTGATGTAAATGCCATTTGAAACTTGTTTAATTACTAGTAATGGTTATTTTAACATGTTATTTGAGTTAAATGCTTATGAACTTTGTAAACATTTTCATATATGCTTATTTGAAAAAGTGTAGAATTGTAAAAATTGTGAAAATGTGTATAAGTTTAATTTTGATTGAACATGTTATTGTAATTGTTTCAAGTTGTTATTTTGCTAACACTAATGCATATTTAGATGCAAAAAATTTGTGTTTAATGTGTTTTGCAGAGATTTTCTAATACTGATGGTGCATCATCATCATCTAGACAACCTGCTCCAGAACCTGAACCAGAAATGCAATATGAACCTGAACAGGAGCAACAACAGGAACAACAACAACAACAACCTGATCAACACGTATCTTATTATGATCCGTAACAAGAATATGTTGATGCCTTCATAGTATTTCCGATGCATCCGATAGTACAACACCCAACGATTCATGAAGAACAGTTGCATCCCAATTTGAGATTTGATCGAAGCTGGAAAGATTACCCGACATATCAAAGTAACAAATTCAAACTGGTACCGAAAAATGTAGAAGTGCCGAGGGTAATCGATTGGGAGCCTTTGGAAAGGGTCCAACTTGCTAACTCAGTTAGACAACATTTGATCCAAAGGTATGGCAGCTCTTCTTTTTCCGATTGGGAACGTTTATTCACCATTCGTAGACCTGTATATATGGAATGGTGTGTTACGCTTATGAGTACTATAGCGTTAAATGCGGATGTAGATAGGTTAGATGATAGAAGTTTTCTTAGATTTATACTTGGCCGTAGGATGTACAGGATGTCCATGCTGGACATGGCCAGGGCTTTACAGATATATACGCCCGCTGAATTACTACTACCCGATTGTATGAATTTGATTTATCATGGTGAAAGGGTAGATAGGAATTTTAATGCTAACGCCGTCTGGAGGCGTATGTCAGATTATAATGTTTTTGGGCGGGCAGGAACACATACCTACTTACATATTCAAAGAGCCGAGCTTCATATAATTCATAGATTTCTGGCTAACTCGATTACACAGAGAGGTCACAACAAGGAGAAAATGACCTTACATGATTTATTTTACCTAAAGTGTATTCGAGAACCAAGAGGCTTTGTTAATATCCCTTACTATGTTGGTTTTTATTTGTCTAAGATGGTGGAAGGAATACAGGAACGGGGAATAATAGGGGGAGGTATTTTTGTTACTCTCATTGGAGAGTATTTGGGTGTAGATAGGGATCAAGGGGGTCCACTTTTGGTATGTAGGGAATAGGTTGAGCCTTTAGGATTGAGGGTCTATCAGGGTGCTAAGGTATTAAAGAGCAGACGCAATCAGGCAGTACCCTATGTTGGTCGTCATCCACAGGTAGAGAGAGGTTCAGATAAGGAGATAGAGGAAGCAGATGACATTAGGGATGTCATTAGGGAGGCTATGATTGACGTCTACCAGCGTGTAGATGAGGTAGAAATGACAAACGAGGAGAGACATAGACGGTACGAGCAGTGGCAAGCCCGAAATGAGTACGAGCATTTCAGGCAATGACAGCATGATAGATGGGATTATCATCAGCGTCAGATCATGAACCGGCTATCACCTCAGGATCACTACGTACCGACCCGACCCGCTTACTATCCTCCACACCAGCCCGAGATGAGACCACCATATACTCTCTACGACCCTAACCAGGCCTACCAGTACACCTATCACCAACCATGGAACCTAACCGACGACATGAACTGGAACCCCTATCCAGATATTTTGTATGGAACCTAACCTAACCATATACTCTCTACGACCCTAACTTTATAAATAGATTCACGATGCTAGGATTAAGGGAAACTTTAAGTTTTGTAACCGATTAGTATCCAATTTATCGCCAAAAGAAAAGGCGATGTTAGTTGAATTTGTGAAAGTTACGGAGGAAATCAACAAATGGATTGAAGCAAAAGTCAGAGATATACAAGTTGTTGATGAACCCATTGACAATGAAGTTAATCACAAATTCGATACCACAGCTAACTAAGTGTGGGGAGAATCGAATCTTTTTAGGGTAATATATATTTCTGTTAGAGTTAGATTTTCTGTTTTCGTGTAGTTCTCGAGAATGGAATTCGAATGGTCTTTCCCTAGCAGACCCTAAAGAACTAGTCTTCTCCCCCCATTCTGAATTTTTATTATTTTTAGGTTTTACGAGATGAAGAATTCCTTTGATCGGAACCATGGTCTAATGCTACATGCTATGATTACTAAACGTAATAATGACACACTTCCGAGTGAACTGGTATCATTCATAAGAGATAAAATGGACGGAGTAAGAAAAGAACTCATGAAAGATCATCACAAGATACATTTTGGTAAAGGAAAATCAAAATCCGCAACGAAAAGAAGAGCACGACACCTTGAAAGATGTTATAAATGCGGAAAATGGTCACACGAAGGTAAATGTTCAAATAATCAAACATATTCAAATACCGAATTTGTTACTCTATGCAGAGAAGGACCGTTTATATGTTTAGAAGAAAAGATATTGAAGATTCGAGGTTATGCTTACATAGCAATGGAGAACCAAATCACACGACTCTCCTATGAGTCGGCTAAAGCGGGTCTTTGAGAATTCTTTCTCACAGGTAAGTATGTACAGTTTTTATTTTTATTTTTATTGCTTTTAACCTTTTGATAATAAACGCTGAATCGTTCGCTATAAAGTATTAAATTGGCATTCAATAAAATTAGGTATGCGTAACCGAAATTATTGATATCATACAAAAATTTATTACATCACTGCGAAATTTACCGTTTATTCTTAAGGTATAAATATCTTTAATCAATCAACCCAAAATATTTCAGAAATTCGTCAGGAGTAAAACTAGATCGTTGAACCGAAATTACTTTACCGAAAAGAGGGGCGTATATTTTTGATAATATTTGATTGATTAAAGTGGGATAAAAGACCAAAAAGATTTTTAATTTTATTTTTACTTTGTTTTTAAAATTAATATTAAATTATTATTGTAAACTTTTTAAAATCAATATATTTAAGTTTGTAAATATTTAAAAAATTAATATTTTTAATATAAGTTTGTATGTATAAAAACAAAAATATAATATAAGTTTGGTGTGAATTTTAAAACAAAAATTTTCTTTATTTAACTAAGTTAAAAATATGATTTTTAAAATTCGTCGTGAGTTGAAAACTAGGTCGTTGAACCAAAATTGCTTTACTCAAGGGAGGGACGAGAATTTTTATTATCATTATTTTTAATCTTATTGAATTAAAGTAAGCCAAAAACATTTAAAAAACTCAAAAATCTTTGCTTTTAAAACAACGCTTTGAATTGACAAATTTTAAAATTTTATTGAGAGACGGACTAGGACAAAATTTTAATTATATGTTTTATTAGTAAAAAGAAACAAAATTTTAATTTTTAATTAATTATATGTTTTATTAGTAAAGGTTTTTTATAAAAAAAAAAAAAAAAAAAAATCGGACCCCATGCGATCGCATGGGGTTTGGCCTTCAAAACCATGTGGTCGCATGGTGTCAAAAAAACTAGTCAGGTTACAAGTTCATCGAGCTGCTGCTTCTATCTCACTTCACACACATAAACACATACGAACATTCACTCAAAAACACCCCTAATTTCATCAGTTTTTCACCAAAATCAACCAAATTTCTTTCTACAATCCGCTCTAATCATGAATTTGATAAGAAGTTTATCAAGAAGGGTAACAATTTCACCCCTAAACCTCTTTAAATTTGATTTTTAGTGTTCTTGAGCTATATTTTCCCTAATTTGATTTTGTTAATTTCTAGTGTAATTAGAGTTAAATTGTTAATATTTTATGCATGTATAACCTAGATTGATGCTATTTAACATGATTTGAAGCCAAAAACTTCAAAAATTTTATGAATCTAGGGTTTGTGTTCTTGAGCAATTTGGGGCGTTTTGATATAAACAGGTTATGACCGATTTTTGTCATGAATTATTGCTAAATTAACTAATGTAACATGTTTAGGTAGCTAAATGATCCAAACTTTGATCCTAAACATGATTTTTGAGAATTAAAGTGGACTTTTTAGGTATAAAATCCATGAACTTGATTAAATTGATGTAAATGCCATTTGAAACTTGTTTAATTACTAGTAATGGTTATTTTAACATGTTATTTGAGTTAAATGCTTATGAACTTTGTAAACATTTTCATATATGCTTATTTGAAAAAGTGTAGAATTGTAAAAATTGTGAAAATGTGTATAAGTTTAATTTTGATTGAACATGTTATTGTAATTGTTTCAAGTTGTTATTTTGCTAACACTAATGCATATTTGGATGCACAAAATTTGTGTTTAATGTGTTTTGCAGAGATTTTCTAATACTGATGGTGCATCATCATCATCTAGACAACCTGCTCCAGAACCTGAACCAGAAATGCAATATGAACCTGAACAGGAGCAACAACAGGAACAACAACAACAACAACCTGATCAACACGTATCTTATTATGATCCGTAACAAGAATATGTTGATGCCTTCATAGTATTTCCGATGCATCCGATAGTACAACACCCAACGATTCATGAAGAACAGTTGCATCCCAATTTGAGATTTGATCGAAGCTGGAAAGATTACCTGACATATCAAAGTAACAAATTCAAACTGGTACCGAAAAATGTAGAAGTGCAGAGGGTAATCGATTGGGAGCCTTTGGAAAGGGTCCAACTTGCTAACTCAGTTAGACAACATTTGATCCAAAGGTATGGCAGCTCTTCTTTTTCCGATTGGGAACGTTTATTCACCATTCGTAGACCTGTATATATGGAATGGTGTGTTGAGCTTATGAGTACTATAGCGTTAAATGCGGATGTAGATAGGTTAGATGATAGAAGTTTTCTTAGATTTATACTTGGCCGTAGGATGTACATGATGTCCATGCTGGACATGGCCAGGTCTTTACAGATATATACGCCCGCTGAATTACTACTACCCGATTGTATGAATTTGATTTATCATGGTGAAAGGGTAGATAGGAATTTTGATGCTAACGCCGTCTGGAGGCGTATGTCAGATTATAATGTTTTTGGGCGGGCAGGAACACATACCTACTTACATATTCAAAGAGCCGAGCTTCATATAATTCATAGATTTCTGGCTAACTCGATTACACAGAGAGGTCACAACAAGTAGAAAATGACCTTACATGATTTATTTTACCTAAAGTGTATTCGAGACCCAAGAGGCTTTGTTAATATCCCTTACTATGTTGGTTTTTATTTGTCTAAGATGGTGGAAGGAATACAGGAACGGGGAATAATAGGGGGAGGTATTTTTGTTACTCTCATTGGAGAGTATTTGGGTGTAGATAGGGATCAAGGGGGTCCACTTTTGGTATGTAGGGAACAGGTTGAGCCTTTAGGATTGAGGGTCTATCAGGGTACTAAGGTATTAAAGAGCAGACGCAATCAGGCAGTACCCTATGTTGGTCGTCATCCACAGGTAGAAAGAGGTTCAGATAAGGAGATGGAGGAAGCAGATGACATTAGGGATGTCATTAGGGAGGCTATGACTGACGTCTACCAGCGTGTAGATGAGGTAGAAATGATAAACGAGGAGAGACATAGACGGTACGAGCAGTGGCAAGCCCGAAATGAGTACGAGCATTTCAGGCAACGACAGCATGATAGATGGGATTATCATCAGCGTCAGATCATGAACCGGCTATCACCTCAGGATCACTACGTACCGACCCGACCCGCTTACTATCCTCCACACCAGCCCAAGATGAGACCACCATATACTCTCTACGACCCTAACCAGGCCTACCAGTACACCTATCACCAACCATGGAACCTAACCGACGACATGAACTGGAACCCCTATCCAGATTGATATAGTTCCGTTGGTGATTTCTATGATTTCTATGATTTTTATTATTTTTATTTATTTATGTTTAAACATACAAATATTGATACTTTTATTGTAATGTTTAATATTTTTATTATGTTGTACTAATATTTCATATTTGATTTGAAAGTGGGATTTTAAGTCCCATTTCAAATTACCATGCATGTTATTTGTATGTATGTATATTGTCAATTGTACACAACATGGTAAAACATCGCATTTTCAAAGACTGGCATTAAGTTCAGCAAAAGCTACTAATTTTGACGACAAAACGAAAAACAAATGTGATGTATCAACAAGACGGAATGAACAAATGATGTGCACCTTTTATCATTCAGCAAACAAACGCCAATATGTTTGGAAACTTTGGTAAAATTTAATCATTCTTCTACGCTAATCACCCTCAATAATTTAAATTATTACTGATTTCTTGCAAATGAGGGCATTGCAAGATCTTAAGTGTGGGAAGGGGTTAAATTCTTTCGGATTTTTAAAATTTTAACTTATACACTTTGTTACCATTAAAAATACTAGTAACGCAGTAGTTGTATTAGAATCTAGTGCTCTCTGATAATAAAGAACAGCCCTAGTCTTATATACTGACTACCCAATTGTAGTAAAAATTTACAAAATTTTCAAATAAATGAATTCAAAATCATGTTTATACATATTTATGAACGATAAAACTAGGTGTTAACACCGAAATTATTGTTACCTCGGAAAGGACATAAATTGAGAAACAACCCAAAATGTTAGAATTCATTAAAAATAGAATAGAGGAAAATAAAAAGGCAAAGAAAGGAAAATAAAAGCCAAGTGTGGGAAAAATTTACCAAGTTATTTAAAACATATATCACATATTTTTGTACAAATAACTGAAGAAACTTTTGTTTTGGACAATTTTATCAGTTTTACCCAATTTCTTATAATATATTTGAATGAAAAGATGGATCTACATGATGAATCAATTCCATCATTAAAAGGAAGTAAAGTCTTTCGAAAAAGACACGCGCTTCTTGATTTAGGTCAGGAAGTTGTCGTCTAGACCAGTTGTAGAGTCTACGAAAAACCTTGAAAAGTTTTCTCAAAAATCAGCTGGAAATCCACGGACCTCAGCATCAAACAGGGTCGCCAAGTGGTCAGACTTATCCTAACCATGAGAGGATCTGTCTCGTAAAATGGGGAGGGCACCGTGCAAATTAGCTTGATAAGACTAATGAATCAGATCCCCAGAAAGGATAATCTCCTTAAAAGATCAAAAATCAGCTTTTAAAACTAATATTACTCAATCCTTGAGATTGACTTTAAAGATTGAGAATTACAAACTCATGGAATTCGATGATATCTAAACTCGAGCTTGAACGAGAAAATATTTTGATCAAAATTGCAAACCGATTTTTTTCTGAAAACCCTATTTTCAATGCGTTCATTACCATTGAACGTAAAATCCTAGGAATTCACCTGGAATTCATTAGGTCACCTGAACCAAATCGGGTGTCAACCGTAAGAACGGTGGATGCATAGCATGGTCAAAGACAGGACCTTGTGCCAGACCAAAAAACTATAGGGTGATCTTTACTATTGCTCCTACCAAGGATAGTAATTGCATCCGACACGTTATAGACCATAATTAAAAGCATGTCAGGGGACATTGCCTTAACAGTTGCTTGTTCAACGCTTTCCTTTACAACCAGACGGTAGTTTACCGAAAGGTAATATACGGAGCAAGTATACTGGACGTGTTGCTTTTTCAATACAAGGTTAGCAAGTGGGTGACACAAAACCACAAGTTTTAAGCCAAAATTTTCAAATCTGAAACCCACAAAACCTACAAAAACAATTTTGCAAACACCGGTGAAGGGTTATTCCGGAAAACTTATCTAGGGTAAAAGCTAGATTGTATTTTCAAAAGATCAAATGTTTTCATAAAGATCCAATTTCCTTAAGGATCTAAATTTTCATAGTCATGTGGGACTGTAAACCACAACGTTACTATCATTGTTCATACCGCGGTATAGAAATCACTGATGTACAAAGTGTGAAGAATAAAGAAGTAATTCTTGTATTTGTATTTCAAGACTATATTGCTTGAGGACAAGCAACGCTCAAGTGTGGGAATATTTGATAATGCTAAAAACGAACATATATTTCATAGCATTATCTCTCAAGAAATACAAGCTTTTAGTTGCAATTGTTCTATTTACAAGTGATATTCGTTTAAATAATAAAAGGTGAAGACAAAAGACAGATTCGACGAATTGAAGACGCAAACGACCAAAAAGCTCAAAAGTACAAAATACAATCAAAGTGGTTCAAATTAATGATGAGAAATATCTAAAAGTTACAAGAGTACGAGCCGCAAAACGCAAAATACAAGATATTAAATTGTACGAAAAGGCGTTCGAAAATCCGGAACCGGGACTAGAGTCAACTCTCAACGCGCGACGCAACGGAGCGAAAATTACAAGTCAACTATGCACATAAATATAATATAATATTTAAATAATTCTTAAAATTATTTATATATTATATTTATTTATTAAACCGTCGGCAAGAAGTAAACAAAATCATGTGAGCTGGAAAAGCAGGCCATGCGATCGCATGGCCTGGAAGTGCAATTTCCATGCGATCGCATGGGTCACTTTTTCTGGCCACACCCCTATAAATTCGCAGTTTGGTGATCGAACAAACACATCTTTTTCTCTTCTTATCTCTCACTCGTATTATATATATATATATATATATATATATATATATATATATATATATATATATATATATATATATATATATATATATATATATATATATATTATAATTTTAATTTTAATAATAAGGGAATGTTAGCGAATGTTGTAAGGGTGTAAGTTGAAATTCTGTCCGTGTAACGCTACGCTATTTTTAATCATTGTAAGTTATGTTCAACCTTTTTAAATTAATGTCTCGTAGCTAAGTTATTATTATGCTTATTTAAGCCGAAGTAATCGTGATGTTGGGCTAAATATTAAAATTGGGTAATTAGGCTTTGTACCATAATTGGGGTTTGGATAAAAGAACGACACTTGTGGAAATTAGACTATAGGCTATTAATGGGCTTTATATTAACTAAATGATACCTCGTTAATTTAATATATAGACTTATAATTTGACGTATTTATATATAATCACATACGCTTGACTGGGTACGGTGGGCGGGATATCTATAAATACCAATAATTGTTCATTTTACCGGACACAGAACTGGATTAATAGTTAATGGACTAGTTGAAACAGGGGTGGATTACATTCAAGGGTAATTGGTGTAATTGTTAACAACGTAATAAAACCTTGGATTACACGCAGTCGATAACCTGGTGTATTCATTAAACAAAGTATTAAGACCTTGTTACAATTCGAATCCCCAATTAGTTGGAATATTTGACTTTGGGTATAAGGATAATTTGACGAAGACTCTCGCACTTTATATTTATGACTGATGGACTATTATGGACAAAACCGTATGGACATATTAAATAATCCAGGACAAAGGACAATTAACCCATGGTACTAAACTAAAAACAACACGTCGAACATCATGATTACGGAAGTTTAAATAAGCATAATTCATTTATTTCATATTTAATTGCACTTTTAATTATCGCACTTTTATTTACTGTCATTTTATTTAATTGCACTTTTAATTATCGTACTTTTTAATTATCGCAATTTTATTTATCGCACTTTTATTTATCGCAATTTCATTATCGTTATTTACTTTACGCTTTAAATTAAGTCTTTTATATATTTAATATTTTACATTAGGTTTTAACTGCGACTTAAGTTTTAAAATCGACAAACCGGTCATTAAACGGTAAAAACCCCCTTTTATAATAATAATACTACTTATATATATATTTATATTTATACAAATATAGTTTTAAAAATATAGCATTAAGCTTGGCGAGTTCCCTGTGGACGAACCGGACTTACTAAAAACTACACTACTGTACGATTAGGTACACTGCCTATAAGTGTTGTAGCAAGGTTTAGGTATATCCACTCTATAAATAAATAAATAACTTGTGTAAAATTGTATCGTATTTAATAGTATTTCCTTGTAAAAATTAATATTATTTCGTATACCCCTCGCATAACATCATACAGAATTACACTTTTCGACCCGTTCATAGTGAGAACACCCCCTTTGGATACCTGACTAACCTAAAGCATTTCGGCCCAAGCTATAAAGGTAAATAGAAACTGGTATAGGTTCGAACAGAGTAAACTCACATTGTGGACTTACTTGGCAATCCTTCACTAGAGTATAAATTGTAGTAGGGGAAACCTCAACCGTGTGTTGATTTTCTGAACAATCGTTTCTCAATACATTCTCAGTGATAGGTAGGTGACTACCATCAACCGCTGTAAACCTTTCCACGATTTCCTTGTCAAGATTATTTACTTTATGCACAAGTGAACCTCTCATTCCAAAATTCAATCTTCAAAATTTATCAACATTCATTAACTAATCATGTACTACTTACTTTTTACGCAGAACGCTTAACATGCAAGTCCAGTAATACAATCATTTCCCATTTTCACATAGCAACTTCTCATTTTCTGATTTTACTGATTTTTATGGCTTTTTCATTTTTCAATGTTTTTGTATTTTCTGATGAAGCAATTTTCTCAACTATTCTACTTAACAGAAAGCAAATAAACGCAATCTTTTTGGTTTTTCAATTTAAGAATGCATAACAGAAAATAAAATGATCATGCAAAAATGAAAATAAACTAAGTATCATGCAAAAATGATGCAAAATACAAATGCAGATATACAAATGATACAGATCGGATGGTTACTTCAATAACTCCCTGTCGGACACAACCTCCGCCTTATCTTTCACTCTTAACACACTTAACAGGAATAGGAAACAAGGTCGGTCAAATGCTTTCATAAACAAGTTAGCCCTTTGGGTTGTTGTACCTATTTGTAGGACAACGATTAATTTCTTTTCATAACATTCCCTAATGAAATGGTACTTGATCCCTATGTGTTTGGTCTTATAATGATTAACAAAGTTTTTCGTAACAGCAATAGCAGTAGTATTATCAACATATATAGGAGTGTTAGAAATTTGCAAACCGTAATCCCGAAGTTGTTGTTGAATCCAGACAACCTGAGAAGTACAACTTGCCGCTGCAATATATTCAGCCTCACACGTTGATTGTGCGACCTCGTTTGTTTCTTACACTACCAACTTACCAACCTGCTACCTAGAAACTGACAATCACCTGAGGTTGATTTGAAATCTCTCTTACAACCTCGGTAATCAGAATCACTAAATACCGTTAGATCGAACCCATCCTTTCTTGGATACCATAAGCCCGAACTTGGAGTTCCCTTCAGATAACGCATGATCTTCTTTGCTGCTAACATATGATTCACATTCGGTTGTGCCTGATCACGAGCACACAAACAAGTCGTGAACAATGTATCTGGGCAAGACGCCGTAAGATACATTAAAGAACCAATAATAGCCCTGTATAGAGTTGGATTGACTTTTGGCCCTGTATTCTCTGGTGTAATCCCGTGATTCACCGACAGAAGATTCTTAGAAATTCATTCATCTTCCATCTGGAACCGGCTTAAGATGTCAGCTACATACTTCGATTGATGTAGGAAAATGCCTTTTTCTGTTTGATCAACCTGCAACCCCAAGAAGAAATTAATGGCTCCTAGTGAACTCATCTTGAAACGTTTTTGCATTACATCCTGAAACTCATCAACCATTTTCTGATCGATTGACCCAAAGATGATATCGTCCACATATACCTGTACCAACATAATATTGTCACCCTTTTCCTTAATAAATAGAGTCTGATCGATGACCCCTCGTCTAAAACCGTTCTCTATCATATAGTTTGACAGAGTAGCATACCAAGCTCTTGGGGCTTGGTGAAGACCATAAAGTGCCTTTTCTAAGAGATACACTTTCTCTGGATGATGTGGATCAACAAAGCCCGGCGACTGAGTCACAAACACGGTCTCTTGGAGAGTACCATATAAAAATGCACTCTTAACATCCATCTGATAAACTTTAAAACCTTTCCACGAAGCAAATGCCAAAAACATCTGTATTTCCTCGAGTCTGGCAACCGCAGCATATACTTCGTCATAATCAACTTCTGGAATTTGTTGATAACCTCAAACAACCAATCTTGCTTTGTTCCAGATCAGATACCTTGATCATCTTTCTTATTCTTCAATACCCACTTCAGGCCATACGATTTACAACCTGTAGGTGGTATTAACAACCTCCAAACACCCAAATGATTAAATTGTTGAAGTTCTTCCTGCATAGCTGATACCCACTCATCATACTGCAATGCATCTTTGATGTCATCAGGTTCGATTTGCGACTCAAAAGCACAGTGTAGTGACCCGAACTTTTCCATGTTTATATATATTAATTGAGATTGATATTTACATGATTAAATGTTTCCAACATGTTAAGCAATCAAACTTGTTAAGACTTAATTAATTGAAATATGTTTCATATAGACAATTGACCACCCAAGTTGACCGGTGATTCACGAATGTTAAAACTTGTAAAAACTATATGATGACATATATATGGATATATATATAGTTAACATGATACTATGATAAGTAAACATATCATTAAGTATATTAACAATGAACTACATATGTAAAAACAAGACTACTAACTTAATGATTTTTAAACGAGACATATATGTAACGATTATCGTTGTAAAGACATTTAATGTATATATATATATATCATATTAAGAGATATTCATACATGATAATATCATGATAATATAATAATTTAAAATCTCATTTGATATTATAAACATTGGGTTAACAACATTTAACAAGATCGTTAACCTAAAGGTTTCAAAACAACACTTACATGTAACGACTAACGATGACTTAACGACTCAGTTAAAATGTATATACATGTAGTGTTTTAATATGTATTTATAAACTTTTGAAAGACTTCAATACACTTATCAAAATACTTCTACTTAACAAAAATGCTTACAATTACATCCTCGTTCAGTTTCATCAACAATTCTACTCGTATGCACCCGTATTCGTACTCGTACAATACACAACTTTTAGATGTATGTACTATTCGTATATACACTCCAATGATCAGCTCTTAGTAGCCCATGTGAGTCACCTAACACATGTGGGAACCATCATTTGGCAACTAGCATGAAATATCTCATAAAAATTACAAAAATATGAGTAATCATTCATGACTTATTTACATGAAAACAAAATTACATATCCTTTATATCTAATCCATACACCAACGACCAAAAACACCTAAAAACACTTTCATTCTTCAATTTTCTTCATCTAATTGGTCTCTCTCAAGTTCTATCTTCAAGTTCTAAGTGTTCTTCATAAATTCTACAAGTTCTAGTTACATAAAATCAAGAATACTTTCAAGTTTGCTAGCTCACTTCCAATCTTGTAAGGTGATCATCCAACCTCAAGAAATCTTTGTTTCTTACAGTAGGTTATCATTCTAATACAAGGTAATAATTATATTCAAACTTTGGTTCAATTTCTATAACTATAACAATCTTATTTTAAGTGATGATCTTACTTGAACTTGTTTTCGTGTCATGATTCTGCTTCAAGAACTTCGAGCCATCCAAGGATCCGTTGAAGCTAGATCCATTTTTCACTTTTCCAGTAGGTTTATCCAAGGAACTTAAGGTAGTAATGATGTTCATAACATCATTCGATTCATACATATAAAGCTATCTTATTCGAAGGTTTAAACTTGTAATCACTAGAACATAGTTTAGTTAATTCAAAACTTGTTCGCAAACAAAAGTTAATCCTTCTAACTTGACTTTTAAAATCAACTAAACACATTTTATATATCTATATGATATGCTAACTTAATGATTTAAAACCTGGAAACACGAAAAACACCGTAAAACCGGATTTATGCCGTCGTAGTAACACCGCGGGCTGTTTTGGGTTAGTTAATTAAAAACTATGATAAACTTTGATTTAAAAGTTGTTATTCTGAGAAAATGATTTTTATTATGAACATGAAACTATATCCAAAAATTATGGTTAAACTCAAAGTGGAAGTATGTTTTCTAAAATGGTCATCTAGACGTCGTTCTTTCGACTGAAATGACTACCTTTACAAAAACGACTTGTAACTTATTTTTCCGACTATAAACCTATACTTTTTATGTTTAGATTCATAAAATAGAGTTGAATATGAAACCATGGCAATTTGATTCACTCAAAACGGATTTAAAATGAAGAAGTTATGGGTAAAACAAGATTGGATAATTTTTCTCATTTTAGCTACGTGAAAATTGGTAACAAATCTATTCCAACCATAACTTAATCAACTTGTATTGTATATTATGTAATCTTGAGATACCATAGACACGTATACAATGTTTTGACCTATCATGTCGACACATCTATATATAATTCGGAACAACCATAGACACTCTATATGTGAATGTTGGAGTTAGCTATACAGGGTTGAGATTGATTCCAAAATATATATAGTTTGAGTTGTGATCAATACTGAGATACGTATACACTGGGTCGTGGATTGATTCAAGATAATATTTATCGATTTATTTCTGTACATCTAACTGTGGACAACTAGTTGTAGGTTACTAACGAGGACAGCTGACTTAATAAACTTAAAACATCAAAATATATTAAAAGTGTTGTAAATATATTTTGAACATACTTTGATATATATGTATATATTGTTATAGGTTCGTGAATCAACCAGTGGCCAAGTCTTACTTCCCGACGAAGTAAAAATCTCTGAAAGTGAGTTATAGTCCCACTTTTAAAAATCTAATATTTTTGGGATGAGAATACATGCAGGTTTTATAAATGATTTACAAAATAGACACAAGTACGTGAAACTACATTCTATGGTTGAATTATCGAAATCGAATATGCCCCTTTTTATTAAGTCTGGTAATCTAGGAATTAGGGAACAGACACCCTAATTGACGCGAATCCTAAAGATAGATCTATTGGGCCTAACAAACCCCATCCAAAGTACCGGATGCTTTAGTACTTCGAAATTTATATCATATCCGAAGGGTGTCCCGGAATGATGGGGATATTCTTATATATGCATCTTGTTAATGTCGGTTACCAGGTGTGTTCACCATATGAATGATTTTTTATCTCTATGTATGGGATGTGTATTGAAATATGAATTCTTGTGGTCTATTATTATGATATGATATATATAGGTTAAACCTATAACTCACCAACATTTTTGTTGACGTTTTAAGTATGTTTATTCTCAGGTGATTATTAAGAGCTTCCGCTGTCACATACTTAAATAAGGACGAGATTTGGAGTCCATGCTTGTATGATATTGTGTAAAAACTGCATTCAAGAAACTTATTTTGTTGTAACATATTTGTATTGTAAACCATTATGTAATGGTCGTGTGTAAACAGGATATTTTAGATTATCATTATTTGATAATCTACGTAAAGCTTTTTAAACCTTTATTGATGAAATAAAGGTTATGGTTTGTTTTAAAATGAATGCAGTCTTTGAAAAACGTCTCATATAGAGGTCAAAACCTCGCAACGAAATCAATTAATATGGAACGTTTTTAATCAATAAGAACGGGACATTTCACACAGTACGCATTCATGAAGATTCTTCCGGTCTGATTCAATTGAGTATAAAAAGCAGTAACAACATTTGCAGAGGGTGTTACATGCTCGTCCAAAGCAGAAGATTCACCTGTATTAGCACCTAAAACACCTGCAGGGTTAATCACATAAACATCAAAACGTTTAGGAAAAGATACCGATCGGCCAGACCATCGTAGTCAGCCTGATTCAGTGGTGTCATCTGTATTGGTTTGTAAAGGATCCACAGTAACTGTTTGTAAAGGTTCCTCATGTTGAATAGGTTCCTCTAGCACAGTTCTAGTGGGTTCCTCATCCACCAAATCCTCATAAACTTCATCTAGATACATATCCTCCCCCTCAGATTGTAAAGTCGATTCCTCTAATGCCGGAACTGAATCACTGGAATATGAGTCATCATCATTAGTTCATGTCACTGGTGCTTTATTATCAGTTGCACTAGGCACTTGAGATTGCATACGCACATCAGACATACGTTCAGCAGATATATGCATGTTATATATCATTTTTGTAGCTATCTCTTCATCATCAGAGTCATCCTCTGGAAGATTGAATGATTCAAACAACTTATCATAATCAAACTGCCACATATACCCTTTACCGGCTAGAATTGCTGCATGTCTTTGAACATTAATTTCGGTACATTCTTCAACGCATCGTGATTCCAAATTATAAACCCATTTGCACACATTCCCATAACCTAAGAACCTACCTATAACAGCTATCGGATTGAATTTCTCACATGTATCTCTAACCATTATAGTACAAAGAGAACCAAATGGTTCGAGATGTTTAATGTGTGGTTTTCTTTTCAGTAGCAGCTTATAACATGTCTGGCCATGACGTTTCACAACAAGCACTATATTCATAGTATAGCACGCATTCAAAACTGCTTCACTCCAAAAGGTAACTGGTAATTCTGAGTCAGCCAACATGGTCCTAGCAGTCTCAATTAGAGTACAATTCTTTCTTTCAGCAACACCATTCATCTGCGGAGTGTAAGGTGAACTCACTGTTGTTGGATTCCTCTTTCATTACAATACTCTTCCATCTTCTTATTTTTAAACTCTGTCCCATTATCTATTCGGATCCTTCTAACCCTCAATTTATGCAACATTTCAAGCCTCATGATCAGCAACTTGATTTGTTCAAAAGTATCAGCTTTACTTTTTAAAAACACAACCCACGTAACCCATGAGTATTCATCAGTAACCACTAAGCAATAGGAATGTCCAGTGATGCTCTTCTTCTTAACTGGACCGAATAGATCCATATGAAGCATCTCAAGAGGAGTATCAATGGAATGATGTTTCTTAGCCTTGTGTGGTTTCTTAGATTGCTTCCCTTTCTTACACGGCACACAACCATTAGGAGCCAGAAACCCTTTTACATTTACCCCTTCCACTAAACCATTGTGAACTAAATGGTTCATTTTCCTAAAACTCAAGTGACCCATCCTTTTATGCCATAACATAGACTCTTGTTCAGAAGCTTTGGACACAAAAGCCTGATGTCATGTAGCTGCATTCACATAAGCCTTTGACATATCCAGAATGTACAAGTCTTGACATCTTGGTGCCATCATAAGAATCATATCTTCTAGAAATTTATAATCTTTTCGCATGATGTAACACTGTTGTTCGTCAAATAAAACTTTGTGCCTCTTATCACACACTTGAGAGACAGATAACAGGTTATTGGACATTTCCTTTACATAACTCACTTTGTCAAAACTGACCGAGGAATTTGAAATCATCCTTTGAGCAGTTATAAATACTCCTTGATCAGCAGCAATAGAAACAGGTCCACCCTTAATAGATTTAACATCATTCAGTAGAGACATGTTTCCTGTCATGTGCCTGGACGCCCCGCTATCAACAATCCAAGTGTTTTTGTTTGGACTGTAGCCGACCTGCACAAACAATTTGAAAAATGATTTGTTTGAGGGGATACCCATGCCTTTTCGGCAATGGGTTTCCCATTTACATTTACAACCATTTCATTTTCCCTGACAGTGGTACCCGAACCACAAGCCCCATTAGAACCCTCCTTTGTAACCCATATTTGGCTTTTATGTAAGGGTTTTTTTAAAGTAAACTTTATCTTGCTTAATCCTTTTACTATATTCAGTCTTTGACGGATTCTCATGAATCACATGTTGACTTGACCCTTGAGAGTTAGGTCTAGATGGCATTTGATTCTTAGGAGGAGACACTGATCGAAAGTTTTGAAAACTTTTAGGGGGACTCAACTCAATCTTCCTTCTGGGTGCTATAAATCGTTTAGAACAGTGAACCACGCTATGACCTCCCAACCCGCAATGCAAACATGAACGCACAATTTCTATATTATCATCCCTAAAATAGGAATTGAAGATAGGTCTACGAGCAGGTAGAGATCTATTTCTTAAATATCTGGGTGGAGACCTTCTGTTCACAGGGGATCTCTCAGGAGTTCTATCAGGAGACCGTTTCGGTGGAGGAACATACTTTGTTTGCGAATTACAAGCTGGTTTTAAGAAGTCCTCCTCCTCAAATTTTGGACCTTTAACAAATTTAATTGGCGACCGGTTCCTAATCTTTATCGGTCTCTGATTTGCAGGGTTTTCAAAATTTTAACGGTTTTAGGGTTAGGTTTTTCTACTTTCTCAGTCTTATCTACCCCTACACCAGGAGCCTCCTCTGATGTACCTATCCCTTTACCCTTATCTTGTTCGGTCGGTTGAATGGGAACATAATCTTCACCAAACTTTTTCTCAGGAGGTGAGAAACTATAGTCATGCTCAAATGGAGGAGGACACTGTTTATAATCACCACTAGTTTCTTTTCCTCCTACATTCTGACAATACTCTAGCACAAAAGCAGATCTCTTGTAGATATAAGCCTTATCCTTTTCAGTTTCATAAATAATCTTAAAGGATACTTTATCTCTCTTAAGCTCATCTATTTCATTAATCTTCCTCATTATGGTCTGAGTATTTAACAGCACGTTTGACTTCAAATCGGTCACCTGATCATCTAATGTCTTAATTATCTCCCTAAACTCTTTTTCTTTATTCTTAAAGTACAAATTGTCCTCATATTGCTTCTTAAGAAGCTGATTACCTTTTTTAAGGACATCTATTTCCTGTTCTAAAGCAACACAATTATTACAGTTTAAGCAAATATTAGACAATCTTTTATCCTGATCCTCTAGTGTTACACATCTATTGCATGTCTTTACAGACTCTCTAAGTTCATTAAGCTGCTTATCTAAGCTAACACAATTAGTACAAACAAAATCAGTCTCAAGTGTTACCTTAGCTTTATTTGACGAGTCAGCCATAAATGCATATAGACGTGGAGCTTTCTCATTAGCTTGACCAGACTCTGATTCAGATTCTGACTCTGACTCCGAACTTGAGCTATCCTAACCAAAATCCGACGAGCCCTTTTTCTCAAACTTAACCCTTTCTGATTCACTACCCGAACTCTGACGAATTTTCTCATAAGACTTCCATGATTCACCGTCCGAACTGGATGAATCGCTGTCAGTCCATACATCACCATCATTTTGCTTTGCCCATTTAAACTTTTACAGAACCCTCTTATTTACATACCCTCTACGCAAATAGTTAGCCCAGTACCATGCCATGTCCAATCGTTCTTCCATTTTACATCCAAGGCATTTGCATTGTTTATCTCTTCCAACACAACCCATCTTTTCTCTTTCAACCTTTTCTTTTGCTTCCTCTTCCTCAGACATTTGAATCCTAACAACATTTGCATGACGATCAAAAGCATCAGTCACATCGATAGACCAGTCATAGGACTCATCATCATATGTAACTTCTAAAGCCTTTGATGACTCATCCATAATAGGAACATTGACAGTATTTTTTGATTCACGCTTTTGATTATGAAATGGATTATGGAATCCTGGTTGCTTCGACTTCGTGCAGTTTCGCTTGAAAAGACCTAACTCGTGACAGTTGTGACACCTTACTTTGTTCATGTCAAAGCCAAACTTGGTATTCTTGCTCACACCCAAGTTTTTCTCCCCAGTCTTTTCAATGTATCTCTTTACCCTGCGAATTACACTTCCCATAGCCTAGAGAATGTCCATTTTCTCCATCTCGTTCTCATATATCTGATCGTTGTCTTCCTGTTCCAAATGACTGTTACCGATTCTACCATGTAACAGATCGTTGTAAGAATTCACCACCATAGAGACCAACACCATATCATCCTCTACTCTTTTAATCGTACGCAAGCGAATATTCTCTGTTCTCAAAACCTTGGTACTTACCTCCTTGTTTGAAGTTGTCTGATAAAGAACACTTTGAGGTGCAGGAGTGACATAACTTGACGTTATTTTCTCAGTATTTGAAGTAAAAGCTGTTTGTGGTTGAGCGTGTTTCTTCTCGACTGAACCAATTTCTGGAGCTTTATACTTTACATGATTATGAACAGTCTCTAACCTCTTCAATCTCTCTTGAAACTCGAGTTCTTTTGCCTGTAGTTTAGTAACAAACGCACTCAATGAATTATCCATGATAGCAAAAGACTTCTCAATCTCAACAATCATTGTATCCTACTTAATCGGTAGACCCTCACAAAAGCACTGTACTAGCTTCTTGGTAGGAAAAACAATATCAACACATTTAAATTCGGTTAACAAGTGACGATATCTAGCTACAACATCTTTTAAAGATTCATCGGGCTGAACAACAAAGTTCTTCCTTTCTTTCTTCAGAACCTTTCCTTTTGTTTTTCTATACTCAGCTGTCCCCTTATTTCCACTCTCTAGAGCATTCCACAATGCATAGGTTGTTAAATGCGTTTCAAACTGATGGAATATCTCCTTAGACAACACTTGAGTAAGATGGCTGTATGCTTTGCACTCAAGATTATAATATTTACGTTCACCTGCAGTCAATTCCATGGGTGTCTTGGTTTCCCTAAGATCCTTAGTTGGAAAAATATATTCAACCTTCAAGAAGTTATACAACTTAGAATCTGTTCCATTTAACGAAATCAAAAACCTAGGTTTCCATTCTGCAAAATCATCCAAAGATTCAAGCCTAGGTACTTGATAAGAACTACCAATCTCATTTTTTGTCTTCAATAAGTGATGAAGACCTGACGACAAAGCACCGACAAGAGCTGATTGCATTTCAGGAGATTCAAAAACATCTAACATTGTAACTGTACAGTTGCACGACACAGTTGCAGAAGTTTATACGGTTGCACTACTCGGATACAAGGTTTGACACGGATGTAAGTTACACGGTTGCAAAGTGTAACCGGATGATGTAATACGGTTGAAAGGTATAACCGGACGGGTACAGGATATATCCATACGGTTGTGATGTTATACGGTTGTGATTAAACGGATGGAGATTACACGGATGCAAGAAGTATCCGTGCGGTTACAGAATGTAACCGTGCGGTTGTATGCTTGGTCGATTCTGGGCATGAAACTGCACAGAAACTAGGGTTTAATGTTTTGGTCAATCTAGCACTCAATTTGGAACAAAACCAACGTTTGTTTGACGTCCATAATATAGTTATTGACCAGATTAACACGTTCACTTAATAAAAACACGAATCAACACAGAAAAATTAGGATTTTAAATGGGTTTTTGACAAAAACACTAAAAACACAATTTCTCAACAAAGTTTGACAAAAACCGATCGTTCAATCAATCACACAAGCTCTGATACCACTTGTAGGATCATGTAAACATGATTAAACGATCTTAGATTCAATAATGAGTGCGGAAAATCTCGTTATTGGGTTTTATACTCAAAATGTAACATCCCGTTTTTCTCGTACATATTGAAAGGTACATACTTAATCATTTGTACGTTATAACTCGTTAGCTTATGCGTAAATGTATGAATATATGTGTAGATATATATATATATATATATATATATATATATATATATATATATATATATATATATATATATATATATACTTGATAATGTGTGCATCTATAAGTTTTTACTGGGGTTTCGATAGCGTTAAGTCTTGTGAGACTATAATTGAAGGCTAGGTGAATATAGGAAGCGGGATTGGAGTGTACGAATTAAATAAGATCGAAAATTGTTTAAAGTGGTCGAGCTGTTCTGATGCAGCCTTAAGTCGCGCCGCGACAAAGTGGTCCGCGCCGCGGCATATCAAACAAACCAGGATCAGAAAGTGGGTTAAGAAAGGTTGATTTTCCCGTTGTACGTCGCGCCGCGATGAATTAAGCCGCGCCGCGGCAATACTGCTGGACAGACTCCGATTCTAGCTCAAATTAAATGACTTTAAGGGGCAAATTGGTAATTTGGCGTATAAATCTGATGGGAGCATTAAATCCCAGCCACTTATCCATTTCATTTAATTTCTTTTCTCTTTTCTTTCCAATTTCTCTCCCAAAACACAAAACCCATTTAGATTAAACTTAAGATTTGGAGTTGGAGATTTGTGAATCAAACCTAGGAGCAAGAATTAAAGTTGTTCTCCTTGTTACTAGCTATAAGAGGATAGTCTTGGTAAGTTCTAACTTTATGTTTTAAGTTTTATTTGGTTAATGGCTAGGGTTTTGGTTACTAGAGACTTGTATGACCCATTTGGGGGTAAAATGGGTGAATTTGGGTTATGTTGTTGTAATGAAACCCTACTAGTCACAATCTAGGGTTTTGGTCTTGTGATTTGAGGTTGTAAGTGTCAAATGGTGTTGTTAGTCACTAATACACTTTTAGATTAATGAAAGAAGTGTTAATGGGTGAGTTTGACTTGATTGTTAGTCTAAGTAATTAAAATGGGTCAAAAATGTGCTAGTTGACCTAATTGGGTGGAATGGGTATGAAATGCCATAAGTTTGTGTTAGTTGAAGTTAGTAGACTTTAATTCACTAACTTTAGTGATCAAAGTCGGGTCTTGGCCATTTAAGGGCGGTTTTGGTGTGGTTGAGTCATTTAATGCGAATCGGGTCATTAAATGCTCAAGTATGTGTAATGTGGTTAATTCCACTAGTTGTGTAATTGAATGTGTACTTATATAATAGGTACTTTGCTTTGAAGCCTACGGAAGCATTAAATCACCACTGAAGTGTTAAGGTGAGTGGAATAATTATATGCGTGCATATATGATGTATTTATTTGTGTAGTATGAGTGGTGAAGTGTCAAGGTGTTAAGACACCACTTCTCACGTGATGGGCGAAGCATCGAGGTGTTAAGATGCCACCTAGGGGTGAAGTGTCGAGGTGTTAAGGCACCACTTCGTATAATAGATGGGTGAAGCATCGAGGTGTTAAGATGCCACTCGGGGTGAAGTATCGAAGTGTTAAGATGCCACCCGTGGGGTTAGTGTACGAGGTGTTAAGTGCACTAATGGTTGTTATGAACTCCAACGGTCTTTAAACACCATTCCCTCGTTCGATTGGTTAACCATGGTTGTGTGTGGATTGTAGCATATTATATTGTTTAAACTATATGCTATTGTTATGCAAGCTTGTATGGTGGAAGGTTTGGTAATATACTTGGGATGGTATGATTATTTATATTGCTAGCATGTATGCGGTAAATGTGCAAGTGATTGCAAGTAAGTAGGTTGTATATGTAAACGTATAATTGTTGCACTCACTAAGCATTAGCTTACCCCTCTCGTTGTTTATCTTTTTAGATGCAGGTGTGGGCAAGGGCAAGGGGGTTGTTGGGCACTAGGTGTCCCTTGATGATGTTATGTTGGAGCTTTTGGAAGTTGGCCTAGCGTTTTGGGTAGTTTAGTCCCAAACCATGCTCGATGTGTTGTTTGGTTTAAAACTATCATTTTTGTATTGGTCATACTTGTATCACATTCGTTAATGGCTTTTGTGCCTTTTGTAAACACTAAACTTGTTGTATGTTTTAACGAAATGTGTGGAATGGTTTACATATTTAATTGGTGCGTAAATGTGTATTATTTAAAAAATATATATAAAATTTAATTTATCGTATGGAATACGGGATGGGTTGTTTCACAAAATCCAATGAAAACCTATGATCTTAATGACAAAATCGACTTAGATATGTTAAAGATCGACTAATGTGAATGCTAGAACACCAGGGTATCGGAATGTACGTGTAGAATAGGTTAGGATTCGTAACCCTAACAATGAACCCGAAATACCCATTATATACACACATCACGTGCAATCGTGCGGTTGCATCTTGCAACCGTTCGGTTGCATCTTGCAACCGTTCGGTTGCCTGTCTAACCGTAAGGTTGCATGCCTGCAACCGTGCGGTTGCAATCCAACAGAGAAAGTTAAACAATAAAGCATTTTAAACTGATCATAATGAACTCGGGGACTAAATATGCACCAACACAAACTAATGCATTTCCGAATTCTCCTGACTCATTTTCATCAAGCATTCGGATAATAGGTTCACCGGTTTTCCTAAAGTCAAGTACTACTTGAAATGATTCAGGTAGTGACTTAATATCGAATAGCTTAGTAAATGATTTTGGAACCCCATCCTCCATTCTCCATACACAATATTCAAAATATAACTCGACATACTCGGTTTCAAGCATGACAAGAGATGTCTGTAACTTATATGGTAACAAGCAATTGCTATCTAAGTATGCCAAATTATTCAGGAGGTCTATTTCTGCAAATTCTTCACTTGTAATATCAAATGACAATATCAAATACTTCTTTTGTATTTCATGAGTCCTGTCAATGGTAACCCAATAAATAAACTTATCAATACATACGTGCTTAGGTTTCAATGTAATTGATTGACGAGGCACATTCATAGACAAACTCCTCCAAGACCCTGAACTTAAACTAAAAAGCTCAACTTGCGAAGGGATGCATATTTCCGGCTTGAATTGAGAACTTGAAATATGAGTAATTTTGACAAGCTTAAGGTCATTTGTACGAGTACAAACCCCAAAACCAACCACAGTTTCAAATTTTGTATTGTTTAATAAATTAGGCACATTGCTAGAAACCGATTTTCTAATTGTTGAGTCCCCAAAGTGATCAAGGATTTAATTATGACAAAACAGAAATTTATTTGCACTAAAATGTAATGTGCAACCAGCACAAATTTGTTTATGTATAGACATCAAATATTGCTATGTCGAGTGTCTAGTATACTGCCTAGTCTACCAGCACAAGGTAGACAGTATTCTTCGATCAGCACATGATGTGTACCCAGCAATTCAAGAATATCAAGTGACTCAGCATAGAAGAACCAGCATGGCTGGAAAGCAGCATACAACACAAGACAGCTATGCTCCATTATAAGCATAGTGGTTTCCTGAGTGGTCTACATCAATTGTATTATTCAACAGAAGTCAAAGACAAAGTTGAACAGAAAAAGGACAAACGTCGGCGGCTGACAAGTGACCTTACAAGACCACGTGGGAATGCAGAAGTTTAACGCATATGCAGACATGTGTTATCCTTTATCAATGCCTAGGGAACACAACATTCTATTTGTTTAATCAAATAGTGGTGCCAAAATGAATTGGGGTGTTCCTGCAAATAGCTACCAAAGAGGAAATAAGGGAGCACACTCTCTGACACAATTGTCCCCACAAGTACAGACATCTTATGTACCAATAGACAATAGAACAATTACACGGTTAATAGGACTACTATAAATTGATGTATCTACTATTTTAACAACTAGGGGTGTGAGTTTATTTGTTTAGAGTCCATACTTGTAATAGCTTTAGAATATCCTCAATAGCTATAACTTAGGTAAATCTGTATCAACCAACTATCATTCCGCCAAGGATAGTTGTAATTCTTTGTAATTCAATCAATAAAGAATAAACCGTTGAAAATTACCTTTGATTCTATTTAATTTACTTGCTTGAATACTAAACCGTCTTAACTGATTAAGTTAATAAAGAAGATATAACGACCCTCATTTTTCCATTCTATATTTTCTTCCAATATTAAATGCCCAAACAATATAATTAAAATTTAACGATTAAACTTTAATCAACAATTGTTAAGTATAAAAAGTTATAAAACATACTAATCAACTTTGTGCAATAATTGAAAGTTAATAAAAGATGAAAATGATGAGCTTATGAACTATTGTGAATAAAAAGTAATAACCCAAAACTTAAGGTGTTTAAATAATTAAACTTGAACTTAAAAGGAGCCATTTTAAACAACCAAAAGGGCAAGGACTAGAATGAAAAAGTTCCAACTCCTTCATGGGATGCCCTAGTCAATTTTTAATAATAAAAAGGAGGGCAAAATGACCATTCTACCCCTCCTAGGTCACGACCATAATCACCACCATAAACCTAACCCTAAAGCTTGACTTTTGCACCAAGCATTTTGTCCCTAGGTCTAGATTCTTCCAATTACAACTATAAAAGGAGGTGAAGTCTAGCTCATTTTCATCATTCATCACATCTACAATCATCTCTCAAAAACCACTAAAACCCTCTCCTCTCTTTGAGGATTTTGGCCAAGGAACACCACCACCACCACTTTGATATTTTGGTTAATTGCTTGTACTTTCCGGGTGATCTTCAAGCATGTTCATCGCGTTCTTCGTGATCTTCAAACGTGTTCTTGATTTTCAAGTGCTTTAATCTTCATCTTCAAGTTTTCCTCTTGTTTTCTTGTTAATCTTCGTCATCATTAACAAGGTATGATCCAAGATCTTAAACTTTTAAATCTTTCTTTCAATTCATAATTTAATTCATTTATGTTCTTGATCTTGTTCATTCAGACTCATGATCTTGTAAAATTATACAAACATCTATACATATACATATACCACGTATACATATACATATAAAAATATAATAAACATATGTATATACATACATATACGGCTAGAAAAAAAATGTTTAGAGCTTCAAAACCCTAAAACCTAATCATGTTTATGTTATCACACATGTTTATTAATTGTAAAAAGTATATATATGTATATATACATATACATACGGCACATACATATATATTTATAAAAAAAATTATATATACATACATATATATACACGGCTAAATATATATATATATATATATATATATATATATATATATATATATATATATATATATATATATATATATATATATATATATATATATATATATATATAACCCTAAACTACCTAAACCCTACTTTATAAAACCTACTCATTTTTAATTATCAAATATTAATTACTTAAACCCTAATCATATAATAATTACTAAACCTAATCATTTAATCATTAAATCAAGTCATTACTTTACTAAACCCTAAACATTAATTATATAACCCTAATTATATAATAATATTTTCCTAATCATTAATTAATTATTAAAACCTAACTACTCTAATTAATTAAAACCCTAATTTAAATCTACCTAATTAATACTACTTACTACTAAACCCTAATACTACTACTTGTACTACATACTACTACCTAACACTTATACACTTATACTACTACTAACACTTATAATATACTACTTATATTATAATACTTATATTATAAAATTATGACCTACGATTACAATATTCATTCACGATAACGTGTGATTACTCGAACTCAATGCTACTTAAGGCCTAGGATGATCCTTGGTACCATTATGGGATGCTTGTGGATATTGAATGCCAAGACTTAGATTTTGGTCAAGAGATCCTGGGCCAACAGGTAACAATAGATCATTCAAGTGACTCGGCAGTGGCATAGATGTTTGGGTATGGTGCACAATATCAAACCCGACTATAGTAATCATACACTCACTAAGTGAACAACACCTAGTCACTTACACACTTAATAAGTGATGGACTTATTAAGAACAACTCACTAGTGTTCAACACAAACTTACTAAAAGTGGAAACTTACTAAAAATGGGAACTTAGTAAAATGAACTACACTTAAACACTTGCTTACTTAACTTAAACTTGGGCAAACATTTAACTACTTTTAAATGTCATTAGCTTGACTTTCTGCTCACGTTCATCCAACTCTTCTATTCTGTGGAATAACAAACTCTTCTCCTACTTACTAAGGTGAACTTCATAGCCCCACTTACTATTGCGCAATTTATTTATACTTATTGGGGTGAGACACATGCTTCTTTTAATATTTACAACTTAGACACAAGTACCAACTATTAAACTGTGCTATATCTGGCTATGTCCTGCAAGTCCCCACTGTGATATTTTTAATTGCTTTTACATAACGTATTCTTAATTACTGAGGGTAGGCCTATCAGGAGTAACGTCCCCGATACATTTGATCAAGTCATTGTATTACTTAATAATGATTCAAACCGACAAGGACAGTACAACTTGTCATGGGGCAAACTTTGAAACTATTTAGTCTAAATATCAAAAACTTGACACTACTTTTAGATCCCTGTGAGATCTACTTTTATAAATAAAAATCTTGTGGTCTAAACAACGGTCAACTATTTTGTTAAACCTATGAACTTCACTCAACCTTTTTGGTTGACACTTTAGCATGTTTTGTCTCAGGTTACGATTGATCAGCTTGCTCTTATCTATGTGATGCTACTTGGACTCTAGGACTTGAAGAAAGAGTCACATTTATTATTTATGCATTTATTTACATTCTTGTAGTTTCAATTCTTGTAACGACATTCTATTTTCCGCTGCGTACTAAATAAAGTTTGTTTTTATCATATAGTGTCGTTCTCATTATATAATATGTTGGTATTTTTAATATTAATGTCACATTCACCCAGGCCCTATTTGGGGGTGTGATAGAAGAATTGTATTCACCCCCCCCCACAATACCCGTTGTTTATCAAGGGACCAACAACTAGTATCAGAGCTTCAGTCTTGATAATTTAATATCTTGGATCTGAATTCTCACATGGCTGCATACACAAATACACCTTACCTTGAAAATGGCTCATCCAATAGACCACCCAAATTTGATGATGAGTATGAAACTTGGAAAGCAAGGTTCATGCTTCACCTTGAGTCTATTGACTCACTCATGCCTGGAATTGCCACAGATGGTCCATTTATCCCCACTGAGACTATTGATAATGTTCCAGCTACAGCTGACACTCCTTTCATTCCTGGCAGAGAAGTTGTTCTCACTCCAGCTAAATGGGATGCTGAGGATAAACGTCGTGTTGGACTTGACCCTAAGATCAGAACCCTTTTAGCTATAACTTGACCTAACCATTTGTTCAAACTGATTAAGGGAAAGCTAAATGTTAAGCTTATGATAGACTATCTTGATGTTACCTATGAAGGCATGGATAAGGTTCGGCAAAATAAGATTATTGCTTTGAAAAGAGAGTATGAAATGTTCTTTGACTATTAGTGAGACCCTTAAGAAAACCTTCATTCGACTAGCTTCCAATCCTTGCATTTTTTATTGATCGGCTCATTTGTCATCCTTTATTCTTCTACTCTACTTTATTACACGGGTTGCCTCACGAGAAGCGCTTTTGTTTAAGGTCGTTGGCTCGATCGTAGTGATGCTTTAAAAAGCAAACATTCCTTGCTGATGGTTGTAATCTTGGTCTTCTCGAGGGAATGTGAGTCTTGGCAGGTAAATCCTGAGAAAGTGTCGAACCAATAGTGGTAGAAGATCCGGTACTTGCCTTGAAGATCTTCTGAAAGATAAATAGTGCACAGTTTCGACTCTTGATAAGTCTCGAAGTCCGATGAGAATATGATCCACGGCTCTGCTGGTTGACCCATGAATGTCAATCATAGAAGCAGTGCTGGTGGTGATTGTTTCTCTGATGGGGTGCTTATTTCGTAGGTCTTCAAATAATGTTAGAAATTGTATCTTTAGAATCTCGAAGTCTTCGGAATGGTGATCTCCACAGTAAGAGTCTGTAGCTTTGCACAGATTTGTCAAAATATGAAGCTGAAAAGAAGTGAACAACAATCCTAATCCGAGCATCAATTTCACCATCTTTGAGTATATCTCCCGACATCCAGCTTTAAATGTGAAACTAGGATCTGTGGATTCGTGGAAGATATGTGATATCTGCTTCGTAACATAGGTGGCAATGTTGACTCGATCTAGTTCAAGATGAGAGAACGGATTGTTTCACCTTACTTCTTCCGTAACAGCATCTCGTAACTCTTTGATAATCAGATCAGCGAGGTGATCAATTGTTACGTAAATCACTAGCCTGTCTGGTGTGCTTTCGAAATTATCTCTTTCCCAGAGAGCAAAAAAGCTGTGAATATCCTCGATCATTTGTAAATCAGAGTGATAAGTCGGGCGTCCGGTGGAAAGATCCATATGCTTCCGGATGAGAGTCAGTAGTGCTCGTTGGTTTGCTGAGAACGGAAGTGCAGATGCAGCTAAGGCATTATAAACCTTAGAGTAAATGATCTTCTGATCTCGCAGAATCTTGTCTCAAGAATAGTTCAAACCACTGAATTGTGCTCTCGTTGCCTTTCTTCTTGGTAGATTTGATCGTGAAGAGAATTGATAAAGTCTTAAATGCGTTCTTCTAGGATTTCAACATCATTGTCTTCTCTTCGGAGATATAGGTTGTGTTCTTCTCGGATAGCCATGATTCGTTCTGTTAAGCGTAGCGAAAAATCAATTGTTGATTTACGGATGGCTTCGAGAATATCTTCAAATTCATCAGTATCATTGATGAAGGTTATCATATCTGCGTGTGTGGATATGACCAGAATCCAATCTGAAGAAGAGTCCAGCTCCCCTTGATTTGGTTCGGTTGGAGAGTGTGAGTTATTCAGAATGTCTTCATGTTGCTCTTCCTTGTCATCATCGGTATATTGTTCTTCTGAGGATGCGTCTGATGAACGGGTTTCTTCAGTATTCTGATTCTCCATTTTGATACTTGCAAGATCAATTTCTATATCCTTAACCTCAGCCTTGTCAGTCTTCTTCTTGAAGCGAATGATTAAACTGTGATCTTCTGTCTCAAGCCTCATTAATTCTTCATGACGTTTAACGCTTAGAGCGGGTATTGTCGCAGTTTCTTTTACGTCATCCATTTCCTCTTCCTCTTCAGATTCCTCCTCTTCCTCTATTTCTTCGCTGGGTCCTCTTCTTCCATTTCTGGGTCATCTACAGACTGTGATTCGACACCCATCTCGATATCATCGGCTGGTGGTGAAGACTCGTCATCGGAAGTGATCAGTCTGGTGGAAATAGCAAACATCTCTGCCTGTCCAGAAAGATCGGTTGGTCGGTCAATTTTGAAGGTAACACTCTCCCCATGTGATCGTAAGATCAAGGTTTGATTGTACACATCAATGACAGTCCTAGCCGTATTCATCAAAGGTCTTCCTAACACTACTGGTGTGTGTAGGTCTTCCTTGATATCCATCACTAATAAATCCGTATGATACAAGAATTTGTCGACTTTCACCAAGACGTTCTCAACTATGCCCGATCGGAAAGTTGGATTGTCATTTTAGTTGGTGACAAGTCTCCTAACTTTAATCTCTTGTAGAGAGAGTAGGGAATTAAATTGATACTTGCTCCTAAATCTGCTAGCGCATGAATGGTTCCAGATTGGTAGATTGAACAAGGGAAAACGAATCAGCCCGTATCTCCTAGCTTTGGTGGTAGAGAGTTCCTTAGTAATACAGAGCATTCTTCACTCAGTGGAATTTTGTTAGAATCTGGTATCTTCTCCTTTGTAGAGAGAAGCCTTCGGATGTATCTTTTCTGGTTGGGAAATTTGGACATAGTGTCCAGGAATCTTCCATCAAGTTTGAAGGAATCAAGCTTGAATGGTTCTTCTTATAGCCTTCCAGGATAGGGTACACGAACTGGAGTTTCAGGGGTCAGCTTCTGAGTATTTCTCGATTTGTTCTTGAGCCTAGCTGACCTTCTCCGTGGTTCTTCCTCTGGAATTATGGAATCCATTTGCTTTGCTTCTTCTATGTGGTAACCTTCCATGCGGTCGGGTTTCAAGGCATTGTGATAACTGTCCGAGCTGCGTCTCCAGACTTTTGAGCAGAGCCAATTGATTTCTCATTAGTATCTCCGTCTAATCTTATCTAGCTCCAGTTCTCTGATTTAGCTGTTGTTTTCCTTGAATGAACTGAGTCAACTGATCATCAGCTCCGAGAGTGGGGTTAGTTGCTTTTGTAACCTGGGTAGTAGGGGAATTTTCCTCGACTGGTGGACCAGTGAGTGGAAGTGGTTGATCGTAGGTCAATTGAGATTGTTGGGCTGGATAAGGTGGATAGCGATAGCGAAAAGGTTGATTGCTTCGCTGAAATTGATTAACCCTAGGTTGTTGATTGAATCCGGGATTTGGTGGACGAGCTGGGTAATGAACATAACAGACTGAACCGTCAGGGTTTTCGTACTCAACTTGATATTCTTCAGTAGGTTGCAGGTTGGTACAATTAACACAAGCTTGAGCTTGGTTGACCTGCTGCGGTTGCGTCTTCAATTCTCTGAGTTCTTTAGCAAGAGATTCCATCTTATCCGTGAGGGATTTGATGGCCTCCGTTTGATTGTTAAGTACCGAGAGTGGGGCAAATGATGAAGTTGTTTCACCACTGTTCCAGTCATGAAGATGCATCGTCATGTTCTCGAGCAATTCCCATGCTTCGTCTGCGGTTTGGTTCATCAGATTCCCTTGAGCTGCTGCATCGATCGTCGTCCTTTGATTTACCGTAAGACCATTATAGAAGGTACAGATTTGGGCTGACCGTTCTAGCTGGTGATTAGGGCATTTCTTCAGCAGAGTTTTGAATCGCTCTCATGCAGTGTAAAGAGATTCATCATAACTTTGTTTGAAGTTAATGATGTCTTTCTTTAGTTTGGTTTGTTTAGAAGGAGGGAAATATTTGGTTAGGAATTTAGTAGCCATCTCCATCCATGACGTGATGGAATCTTTTTCCAGTCCTTCGAACTAAGTTTGAGCATGATGAGTGAGAGAATAGGGGAACAAGTATAGCAAGTCTATATATTGTCCTATCCCTGGCTGTTTATAGGAGTTCGAAAGAGATGTGAATTTATCAAGGTGAAAATTAGGATCATCATTCGGTAATCCATGAAACTGACAGCTATTCTGGATGAGCTGGATGATGTGATATTTTAACTCGAACGAGTGTCCTTGAATCTCCGAAAATCTGATCGGTTCTCATCGAACTTCAATCGAGGGTTTGGTATTTTCTGCTAAAGTAACGCGTAACGCCATTCGATTTCTGATTCGTGCTTCCTTGCGTGCTTTAGAGATTATTGCGTCTGGATCAGGTACGAATAACAACGGCCCTGGTCTAGATTGGGTTTGGGTCATACACTGGGTATACCTTTTTGTTTTTAATTTTTAGCAAATAAACTAAAGTTCTAAGGTAGTATAAAGTAAGCTAAACTAGTCTAAGGTAGTCTAAAGTAATCTAATTTAATCTAAGGTAGTCTAAAGTAATCTAATTTAATATAAGGTAGTCTAAAGTAATCTAATTTAATTTAACTATCCTATGGTTGAATATGTTTTTGGTTCTGGCTACTGATTCCCTGGTATTTCGATAACAGAGCTCCGCACGAACTATTCAACAAATTAAGTGGCCAGGCCGACTACAGAGAGGCAGGATCCTTTTGGTCCCAATATAATTGGAGACTGTTCAAAAAATCCAACAACCAAGTCCGTGTATAATTGTCTTTCTTAGACACCACTAAATGCTTGTGAATAAGTTTGATAGAGAGCAGTATTGCCTGATACCAGTTCGCTGGCAGCGGCGCCAAAAACTAATACTCCCCCGTGATATGGCTGAAATGGACGATTTTATTTGTGCGGTGTCGTCAGGCCGCATCACGCCAGAATCAACCACCAAGGGGGTGGGTACTGTTTTTAATTTATATTTAGCGGGGCTTAAATCGTACTACTCCTTAGTATGAGTAAGGGAAGTATGACCTAGAGTCGTATTTTTGAGATATCAGTAGAATCGAACCTATATTAAAGCCTAAGATAGTTATGAAGGAGTAGTGGTTACTTAATTTTGGGATTTTCTAATTTATAAGACAGATAAAGTAAATGAGATAAAATTTGTAATTCAGATAAGGTTAAAGTAAGTGCATACTTTGATATCATCAGTTATTCTGCCGAGATTATGGAATGTTGGCTCATGAATAGGCAAAGGCCTTGTATTCATTACACTGGTCCTAAACGCCCCTGTCATATGACATGTCACTGGGTACTGCGTTAGGCGAAGATTCTGAATAGACAGCAATGTCCCTTACCCCCGATGCCCGTGCAGTCTGACTACAGGTATACACGTTCAGATGGCTCATCCAATTGAGTGACTCGGTTGGGTGACGTATTAACATTCCACAATGGTCTAAAATTTCTTAAGCATAATAGAATACATGGTTTACCATATCCGAGAGACGTGATGTATTTCAATGCTTTCGTTAATGATTGGTTTTAAAAGATAGTTAGGCCCTTAAAAAGAGTTCAAACATAAAGAACATCATGGCCAAGTCAAGCTGACTTCCATGAACACGTTCGGTTATCCTAACGGTCCAATCCTTTATGTGTCTAAACAAACAGTTCCTTAATTAACTAAGAATACCTCAAGCGGGGTGCAATGCTTCAGACCGCGTTATGGTGCAGTGTACTAATCAACACTAACCAAGTTCCATGGCCTTACCTAGTAGAGGTACAACTTACAACAACCGTTGTGCTTCATCATGTACATACGAAGTTTATATGCTTGGTGACTACACTAGCATGGTCTGGGACCGACAATGTACTAAGGGTCTAGTCAGATGTTTCACTACGAAAGACTCCTCAGTCGGAATCTAAAGCTTGATAGACTTACTACAACCGGTGTTCCTCGGTCGATCTTACATTGTATCTGATAGACTTCTCTTACCAAGGGGTGACACAGATAGTGTACTCTGAATCGGGGGTTCACGACTTCCCAATAACAGAGACAATAACTACGTTTCATTAGTTGGAAAAGCGATGGAGTTTAAAGCATAATCGGAAAGCATTTCAATAGCATACATAAACCATAACATTATTTTGGCATTATAACTTCTTACATCATAGCATACACTAAAGATAACTACTCGCTAATCATGGCAACAATATCACAGAACATAATGATAGAAGACATTATATAAAGATAAGGTATAGAAGTACCAGTAGATTAAACGAGTTCCGAATACAAAAGTGACAACTTCAAGACTCCAGACCGCTCCTAATACAATCTTCGGCGTTCTTCTCCGGGTACTAGGTTTCCTGCACGAAGTCGAAGGCCTTGAGAGTATGACCAATATTGTACAAGAGAGAGAAAGAAGTGAATTGAAGTGTGTATTGGAATGAATGACAAAGACCCTTTAAATAAGCAAGATTTTTGCCTGCAAACAGCTGGCAGGCCGTTTGGCAGGCCGTTTGGCAGGCCGTTTGCAGGGCTCGTTTGATCAGGCAAGCCGTTTAACGAGGACGTTTGATCTGGGCATTTGGCAGGCCATTTTTTATACTGGCAGGCCGTTTGTCAGCCCGTTTGGCAAGCCGTTTGGCTTGCTGATTCCCTGGATCGTAACTTGATTTCTTGTCTTTCACCGTTTTTGCTCTAGAATCTTCGTTTTAGCTCCGATTCTCTTGATTCTTTTTGCACCGTCTTCGTAATTACTTGTTCTTCAATTCTAACCGACGAAGTGGGTATTTTTCCGAAAAAGTTCGAATCTTTCTTGTTTTTAGGCCTTAATACCGGGGTGAAAACGTGACTTTTTAGCCGATATCAGTTTAACTCCTTAGTGGCTGACCTGCTTACTTGGAAAATCACATATACTGATTTTGAACAAGTAAACAAATTCATTGACTCACTGCCTGCTAAATGGAAACATGTTACTGACCCTTAAGAACCACTCAGACTTTAAAGAATTTTAACATGTCTTCTCTATATGGTACACTTTGGAACCATGAGAAGGCAGAAGCTAAACTTGAACTAAACTTGAAAGAAAATTTTAAGTCTGCCCCCACCACTTCAAAATCTTCTAAGACAGATGATACTGCTCTTATTGCTGCTGCTAAAAAGAAAGCTCAAAAAGCTTTACTAGTTCAAAAGTTGATGGCAGAAGAAGAGTCAGCTGAAGATGATGTGGATAGTGGTACTGGGTCTGAAGAAAGCAATGATGATCAAGAGGATGTGGAAGGGTTTGCTGAAAGTATGGCTTTGCTGGCTAGGCAGTTCAAAAGGTTCAATCATAATAGAACCAGCAAGTCATACAAAGGGAGTAAGAAACCTAGTGCTAGGTATGGTAAAAAATTAGTCAAAGTTTCTAAATCTGAGTGTTACAATTGTGGGAAGGTTAGACATTTCGTTGCTGAATGCATGTCCAGGAAACCTTCAACATCACATGCTAACTCCTTCTCAAAAGCTGATAAGTACAAAAATAAGTACAAAGCTATGAAGGCTCAGATGAAGGAAAGTTCAAAGGCTGATAAAAAGGGAAAGAAGCCAGAAAAGGTACTAGTTGCTGAGCATCATGACTGAGATGAAACTAGCTTATCTTCATCTTCTGACAGTGATTCACTAATGATGATGGTGCTGGTTATGCTTCTGGTAAAAAGCTGTGTTTAATGGCCAAGGAGGTAGAGGAGTCTGATGAGGATGATAATTGTAGTACATTTATGGCTGATATGAGGGAAGCTGACTTGAAAAAGGACTCACCTCAATGGAAATCTGAAAAGCTGTATAAGGTTGATAATTTTCGAACTTATACTGATGATGAAAACGCTGAAATGTTTGACTACCTAAGAGTTGATTTATGTAGAGGCAGTAAACGTGAAGAAGTTTTGAAAACTGATAACAAATCTTTAAATGAAAAACTTAAAGGCAAAACTGGTGAAATTAAAATCTTGAAAGATGAAATTTCAAAACTTGAAAAACAAAATTTTGCTTTAAAGTCTCTTCACGTTGAGGCAGCAGATGTCAAGGACCAGCTAAACAACCTCAAAAAGGTTGTTGCTTCATGGTGTGCATCTGCTCAATGCACAGCCAAGTGTGTAAATGAGCAGGTGCCTGCCCAAGTTGAAGCCTTCTTTGCTGGTGACTATGCTGCTGCTGCTCTTGCAGAAGTTGCTTTTATGGACCCTACTCTTGAAACTGATCCTAAAGCTGTCTTGCCAAATACTTTTGCCAAGATAGTTAAGGGTAAAAAGGTCTTAACAAATAAGTTTGTCAGACCTACAGAGACCCCACCACCGTCCATGAAAGAGATCTTGGAGAGTGAAGTTAAAGCTAAGGAAATCAGTACTTCAATTGATGAAACTACTGATCCCTCAAGTATTTTCTATATGACTCCCAAAGAAAGACAAATCAAGAAGGAAATAACTGAGAATAACAAGAGAAATCTAAAATCAGTTAAGTCTTCTAGCTGTCTGAATGCTGAGCTTACTGCTGTTATTCTTGTTGGTCAACCAGTAACTACAGACGAACCAGTAAATTCTGATACTGGTAAATCTAAAGTGACTTCTACTGGTAAACCAGTAGCAGCAGACAAACCAGTAACTTCCCACACTGCTAAGTCAAAATCTAAAGGCAAAGCAGCAAACCACACGAATGGTACTGGTTTCAAGCCAAAAGCTGCCCATAAGGGAAAAGCTAAAATAGTAGAGTCAAATACTGAGACATCTATTGCTGAGATACTAACTGTAAATCTTGACCAGCTGCTACTGGCTGTTACTCAAAGCCAGCAGCAGAACCAGTAACCCAATACATCTACTGCCAACCTGCTAGCGAGACCAAAAGTGAGAAAATGCTACAAATGTGGTAGCAAAGCTCATTTGTCCCATCAGTGTACCCATGTTATGAACCCCAATGCTGCTACCCCTCAAACCAACCAAGCAAAAAGGAAGAAAGCATCAAAGATGACTCTTCCAGAACCCATCCTTAGATGGGTTCCCAAAAAGAACTAATCTCTTAGCTACTGTGCAGGGCATTCAAAACAAGCAAATCTGATTTCTCGATAGTGGTTGTTCGAGACATATGATCGGATGTAAGTCCCTGCTGATGAACTATCAGGAAAAGGATGGTCCAGTTGTTTCATATGAAGATAATTCGTTGGGTTATACAGAGGGTTTTGGTACTTTAATAAATGGGGATGTTACATTTTCAAATGTGGCATATGTCGTTAGGCTTAAACACAATTTACTCAGCATAAGCCAACTGATAAGCAAAAAAAAAAAAGATAGTCCAACTCAGAAGAAAAATTGGCACTATTTTTGATAAAACAGGGGAGCCTCTGCTGACAGCAAAAAGACATGAGAACATGCATCAAATTGACATGAACACAGCAGTCACAACAACTGATACTTGTTTTTATTCAAAGGTAGCAGATAACCTCAAGTGGTTATGGCATAAGAGACTCTCACATCTCAACTTCAAATTATCTAGTAAAAGTTTATTGTCTGGGCTACCCACTATGTCGTATGTGAAGGACAGGTTGTTTCCTGATTGTGAAAAGGGAAAGCATCATCATGCTTCATTCAAATCAAAGTAGATTTCATCTGTTGAAAAGCCATTTCACTTACTTCATATGGATCTTTTTGGTCATGTTAATAAAGCCAGCTGTAGTGGGAAGAAGTATACACTAGTGATTTTTGATGAATATTCCAGATACACGTGGGTATCCTTTTTGAAGCAAAAGAGTGAAGCTGCTAATGGAATTATTAATTTTATCAAAAGAATGGAACTATTGAATGGGCAACTGGTGAAGCAGCTAAGAAGTGATCATGGTACAGAATTCAGAAATGCTACATTGGAAGAATTTTGTGTTGACAAAGGTATTTCACAGAACTTTTCTGTTGTGAGAACACCTCAACAGAATGGTGTTGCAGAAAGAAGAAACAGAACTCTCATTGAAGCAGCAAGATCTATGTTGGCTGAGTCTGGGATAAAAATTCATATTGGGCAGAAGCTGTGAATACTGCTTGTTTTACCCAGAATAGATCTTTAATTGTGAAAAGACATTAGAAAACTGCTTATGAAGTTCTTAAAGGCAGAAGACCCTCAATTTCATTTTTTCATGTATTTGGCACTCCCTTTTACATTCTAAACAATAGGATCAACTGGGAAAGTTTGATGCTAAGGCTGATGAAGGTATATTTCTTGGATATTCCAACATGTCAAAGACATATAGGGTCTACAATAAAAGAAGGGGTTGTTTTGAAGAATCCATTAATGTTACATTTGATGAAACTGCCCCTACTTCATCTTCTGGTCAAGAAGATGAGGAGTTACTGTTTGAAGAGCCTACTCAGCAAGCTCTAGATGATGATGAAGAACCAGCAGCAAAGCCCTCACCAATCCATGTTGCTGGGTTCTCTGATGATGAGATGAAACACTCTGTTCCATCTGTGTCTAAACCAAGTGGACCTACTGGCTCTACTGAAGTTCTACAACTTGAGCATAGGTCTACTGGTTCTGAAAGATCACAAGTTGGTACTGATTCCACTGACAATGAACAGATGTCTCATATTGCTGCTCATACTACTGAACTAACTGATGATCAAGATGTTGTGTGTTCCAAACAAGCTCACCTGTTCATAACACTAGATGGACAAAGGAGCATCTAATTGAGCAGGTTATTGGTAATCTGGCTAGTGGTGTTAAAACAAGAATACATGCAACAAGCAACTTTTGTATGCATGTGAATTTTGTGTCTACCATTGAACTTACATGTCTTGAAAAGGCAATAAAAGATCCTATCTGGGTAAGAGCAATGCAAGATGAACTTACTCAGTTTGATAGGAACAAAGTTTAGAAATTGGTACCTGAACCAGAGGATAAGACAAAGAAAATCATTGGTACCAAGTGGGTGTTTAAGAATAAGATGGATGAAGATGGGATTGTGATCAGAAACAAAGCTAGATTAGTAGCTCAAGGGTTTAGACGGGAAGAAGGGTTAGACTATGGAGAAACTTTTGCACCAGTGGCTAGGATGGAAGTATCAGATTATTCTCGGCATATGCTGCTAAGATGAACTTTAGAGTATTCTAGATGGATGTTAAATCTGCATTTCTAAATGGGAAGCTGCAAGAAGAAGTCTTTGTCAAACAGCCACCTGGTTTTGTAAGCAGTAAATATCTAGACCATGTCTACAAGTTAGACAAAGCTATTTATGGCCTCAAACAGGCTCCAAGAGCATGGTATGAGACACTTCATGTTTAGGTTTTAAAGTTGGAACAATTGATACCACTCTATTCTCAAAAGAGATAGATGGTGATCTCTTGTTGGTACAGATATATATATGGATGATATTATTTATGGTTCTAAAAATGAAACACATTGTCAAGAATTTTCAAAACTTATGTCAAAGACATATGAAATGAGTTTACAAAGAGATCTGCAATACTTTCTTGAATTGCAGATCAAACAACTTGATGATGCGATTTTTATAAGTCAAGATAAATATATCAAAGATATGTTAAATAAATTTGGTCTGACCTGTTTAAAAGATATAGGGACTCCAATGGCAGCATCCATAAAAATAGATGCTGATCCCAATGGTGAACCAGTCAATATCACTGAATATAGAGGTATGATTGGGTCCCTACTTTATCTCATAGCCAGCAGACCAGATATTATGTTTGCCACATGTCTCTGTGCCAGATATCAAGCTGATCCTAAAGACTCACATTTTCTAGCAGTAAAAAGAATATTTAGGTATCTGAAAGGTATTACTAAACGTGGTCTTTAGTATCCTAAAGACCGGGATTTTGAGCTAATTAGGTATTTAGAAACTGACTTTGCAGGGTGTAAAATAGAGAGGAAAAGTACTACTAGTGGTTGCCAGTTACTGGGTGGTAGGCTAGTCAGCTGGACAAGTAAAAAAGCAAAATACTGTGTCTACATCTACTGCTGAAGAATATGTCTCTGCTGGTAGATGTACTACTCAAGTACTATGGATGCAAAGCCAGCTGAAGGACTATGGTGTTCATGTTACAAAAACTCCAATCTACTGTGAGAACACCAGTGCAATGCTATCACCAACAATCCTGTGATGCATTCAAGGACTAAGCACATTGATGTTCGATATCACTTCATAAGGGATCATGTTCAAAAAGGAGATGTGGAGCTACATTTTATTTCAACAGACCAGCAGTTAGCAAATCTTTTCACAAAGCCCTTAGATGAGAAACGCTTTAACTACCTCATCTCTGAGCTGGGTATGCTTGAACTCTAAAATAAAAGATAATTTTGTTGGTGTGCTGGCTCTACAGCATGTAGGGCAAACAAGTAAGTCGCAATTCTTTACTTACTGCCTACATGTCAAACAATCAGCACAACAAGGTCTTTTATGTCATGGCTATACAATTTCTAAAATGAAGTAATAAATAGCTCACAATACTAAAATGATACCTTAAAACTGGAACTCATTTACTCCCAATGATTTAAATTAGATACATGACATATTAAATGTAACAAAGAATTTTTGTATTAAATACAAACTTTATTTTATGGTTTTTAACTTCAATTTTGAATTAAAACCTACTGCATTTAATGCTTAATAGAAGGTATGAGTGTTCAAGCCGATTAAACATCATGTCAACTGTCTGTGTCCCCTCGAAAACATGCCAGTCTGTCAAATCTGCCCACGCGCCTGCAGATGACAGTTATCATTTTATCTCTCCTGCACTTTTTCACCAATCAGAATGGATAAAAGGGTGATTCATTTTCCATAATAACCTTCGGTTATTCAATTCTCAAAATCACACCCTTCTCTCAAAAATCCCCAAATCTTCAAATCATTCAAGCATTCATTTTCACATTTCATCAATGGCAGACCAACAACAACAACAACAACCACAACCTATTGAGAACCAACCTGAGGAACAACAACAACAACAACAACCACAACAACCCGATGAACAACAACCAGAACAATAACCTCCACCGGCACCGGAGGAGCAGAATGAAAATGCACCATTGTTCAACCTACATCTAAGCCTTGTACAGGCTGCAAATGCACCAGATCATGCACTTATTCGACTATCAAGAGACAATGCTGCTCATGACCTCTCAATCCCCAAGTCTAAAGCCAACATGGGCTATGACACGATGATCGACTACATAAGGCAATCTCCACTTGCTCGAGCAATCACTGGAGTTTCGTCCAGATTATATCCGGCCTGTTTAGTCAGATTTTGGTACACGGCTACCATAACCAGTACTCCACAGGGTACACCATGTGTTCATGTCATGGTTACTAAAACCCTAACTTTCTTCCTCACCGTCGATGCCATTAGACGAGCGTTACAATTGCCTGGTGGACCATTTACTACTTCACCTTCAAGTGATGATGTACGAAGGGAGGTGTTGGATATCATTGGATATGATGGTGGTGTAGCCCACATCCCATTAAGGAAGCACATGCCACCGTTGTGGTACTATTTCTTTGGTCTGCTGACCCAGTGCATCAGCTAGAAGTCTGGCAGTTTCGATCAATGCTCAGATTTTGAGCTTAAAATAGGTCATGGATTGTTGTTCAACAGAAACATCGATTATGCTGCAGAAATCTACCTAAGGTTAAGGGAAATGGTGCTTGCACCAAAAAGAACACGTTTGATCCCATTTTCAAGGTGTCTGAGCTTTGTGTTTGAAAATGAGCTGGGTGAAGCATACAGCAAATTACTGATAGATCATTTGACCTTCCACTGAAACAAGGGGGGATGACAAAAGCAGCACCAGCTGCTTCATATACTGGTCTGATGCTAGTAATGCTCGAGTATCTTGCTGCTAGGGGTGGAGCTACCCAAACGACACCCTCTAGTAGTGCACCAGCTGAGGGGGAGGGAACTCAGCGAAAGCCAGTTGTACGATGGAAGAAGCCAGCTACCTCAACTAGAACAGCCACCGTCTCAGATACTGGTAACACAGTAGTTGTATTAGAATCTAGTGCTCTCTGATCATAAAGAACAACCCTAGTCTTATATACTGACTACCCATTTCTAGTGTTAGAATCCATTGCTCATCTATTTCTTGGTAACAGGCAAATCCAAACGTGCAAAAGCTAGCTCCAAGCATACCACAGGGGAGGTTACACCAGTCTCAACTGCTGATCCTCAAAAGGATGTTGCTATGGAACCTTGTGCATTTCTAGACCAAACAGCAGAAATCTCTAACTTAATTCAAAATATTTTAACTGCTGACTTGAAAAATGAAAGTGGAGTTAAAAGAGTCACACTCCTACATTATCACCAGTCAGAACTCTTACACAATCTGGGTTAACATGTGTTGCCAATGAGTCATCAAAGTCATAACTGCACTTACAGACACCTTACTCTGTCTCAATCAAAGGGCTGCTAAATCACCAGTCTGTCCCCAGAGACCAAAACAGATGCAATTGTTGAGTCAAATTTATTTGGTTCTACGGTTGTTAACATAAAATGTTTTATTCTTTCAGTTCTTATCAGGGTAGATGAACAGGCAGAGGAGGAGCATGAAAGGAAACCTATTGTATTTATTGATACTGATAAGCTCTCTACTTCTGCTACTGGTGTGTTGGTGCTACTGATTTTCCTACTGGTGGTGCTGATACTAGTACTGTTGCTTCTACTGCTGCTGGTGATACTGGGGATCAAGTTTATGTTGGTTCAACCGTTCCTACTGGTTCTGAGGAGATGGTTTTTGATGATTCTGCTATTGTTATTGTGACGCCTCGTACAAAACCATCGTGTACAATTCGTCAACAACAGGATCTTTACACGGTCAAGTACTACATGCTATTTGAAAACCAGTTTTGCATTCATAAAAGATAGCATTTACAAAAGATAACGTGACACAAAGGTCGTTACAAAGTCATTATTTGAAAATAACATAATTTACGAATGCAAGATAAAAGTTCCATGATTGAGACATTTATAAGTAATACAGCGGATATCTAACACAGCAGTTCCTTACCAGCAAGTCTAAACAGCATGACAGCAAGTCAAAACAGCATGACAGCAAGTCTAACAGCGGAAGCAACAAACCTCTAAGCACCTGAGAAAACATGCTTAAAAATGTCAACAATAAAGTTGGTGAGCTATAGTTTAAGTTGTAACAGTAATATAAGATTGACCACGAGATTTCAATGTTTCAAAATAGTATGAAAAGTATATGTATAACCGTGGGCACATGGTAACTAGACTTAACGTAAATATAAATATCACCCCCTAAAAGTACACCTGGCGAGTGCGTATGTCCTCGAAGTATTAAACACCCGTTAAATGTTAGCGCGACTAGCCCGAGTGGAGATATCAAACCCTATGGATCCATATCTAAGATTCGCGTATACCAGTTCAAAAACCAATAGTTAAACGTTACCGTGCTAAGGGAAAAGTTTATGCCGTTATATAACCCACACATATGTAAAGTTTAAGTACTCGTGTCAAATAAGTAAAACATAAAAAGTGCATGTATTCTCAGTCCCAAAAATAGTATAAGTAAAAAGAGAAGCTATAACTCACAGTGAATAAGCAATACAAGTCGATACGAAAGTGTGCAAGTAGTAAGTCGGTCCGAAAGGTCGTCAACCTAAATAAAAAGTTACTAGGTCAGTAGGTTGTCTTTATAAGTTCTAATAGTGCATAAAATAAGTTTAAGTGTCATCATCATCATTCATCATCATAAAAGCCAAGTAAGTTTGACAAGAATAGAGATCGAAACAATAGGCTAACTTCGGTCAGCTGTTACGACCTCTACATAAATCGAAAAGACGCGTAGTCAGTGGCTATGGCTCCGTATATGAGTCCCCTAACCTCTAACCAATTTTCAGAACCTAAATCGTCATCATTTGACTGTGGCGACGGTTTAAGTACGAGTAGGTCAGAAATTTCAGCACAACGTTACAACGGCGTAGTGACTTTCGGAGGGCCGTAAATCCTAAACCGTAGCTCGGATTAAGACGAGGCCTAAACGGAAAATAATATACTCGAACCAAAATAACTGAAAATTAAATTTCCAGTAGCCCAGGTGGTCTGATCAGATACAAAAAACAGTAGGTAAGGTGCTCCTGTGGGGTTCTTAGTACTTGATGCTCATCACGGTTCTCATCCTTGATGCTTGTAGCTTCAAGTGTACAACTCGTTGATGGTTTAGCATCACTTTTGACCAAGATTCTACCATCAATACACAATATGTTAAGACTAAGTAATAACACAACTCATTTAAGAGTCTTAGATGTATGATGAACCAAAGTTACATCATATCCTTAGTCTTAACACAATTACAAGTTACATTTACAACTAAAGCTACAAGCTTTACATCAATCAAACATGTATGAACATAATCTAAGTCAAATGAGGTGATAGAACCCTAAGCTATAGAGCTTGGATCCCTTTCACACAAGTTATAAGGTCACAAAGCTAGAAAGCTTGAACCTTTAGTGTTCTTGAAGAACTTGAAGCATAAAGCTTAGATCTTTAAGTTATATGAAGACCATAAACACAAGTTTTGATCTTTATATCAAAATAATGAGATCATAAGTTAGAAAACTTAGACCCAACAAAAGATATGAAGATCCAAGCTAGAAAGCTTGCATCTTGATTGTTCTTGAAGATCTTGAAGCATAAAGCTTGGATCTTTAAGTTACATGAAGATTATAAACACAAGTTTGAATCTTTATAACAAAATAACAAGATTTAAAGTTAAAAAATATAGATCTATGAAGTGGCTGAAGATTCAAAGCTAGTAAGCTTGAATCTTCCATGTTCTTGAAGGATTCAAATCCATGTTTGAATCTACAAGATATAATCAAGATCAAAAGCTAAAAAGCTAGACCCATGATGATGATGATAATGATGAATTCGTGGTGATGAGAAGGAGAAGAAGAAGAAAAGTTCAAAATACTTACACTTTTAGAGAGAGAAAGAACTAGAGAGAATTAGAGAGTGTGTGTGTGTGTGTGTGAATTACAAATGAAAGCAAGTGTTAAATGGATGAAATAAGGGTGGTATTTATAGGTGAATGGGGGAGGGTGGTGGTGAAGGTGGTCGTGACTTTTGGAGGGGGACAAGGGGGACAAAAGTTTGCTTTTTGGTTAATGATTGTCTAAAGTTGGTACTTATGTTGGGATCCCATGCAACATTAAGGATAATACTTGACATAAATGCTAGTATGTTCCCTCTAATAAATGGGCATTTGTCTTACTTATTATTGGGTCAATAGTAATTAATAAGTGGGCTAAATAAATGGGCTACTAGCTAGAGTAGGGTGGGCTTAGGTCCAACAAGGTAGAAAGTCCAACAAGACTAACTAGTAAGCATAATTAAATTACTACGCATAATTAAGCATCCAAAAATCCAAGTAATTATTATTATAAAATAATAATTAATATTTCGTAGTCATAATATTCCGATTACGACAAAAGTTAAACGTGTGCGCAGTTCGCGGTTTATTCGAAACGTTAAGTGACACTAACGGTCATAAAGCATCCGGTGATCAAGTTAAGTATCCTACGTACTCTAAGGCACGTTTTAATATATAAATGAAAGTAAACCATGTATTTAAAGATTCCAGAGAATAAAGTAGCACAGTACGCACAAATACGCAGTTTTGCTAAAATACAAGGCATAAAAGCAAGTCGAAAAAGTCAGGTCGTTACAGTTATTCCTCCTCCAATGAGTGGCCACCGAGTTGCCCAATGAAGCACACCACCCGGGTTCAATTCCTGGCTATGCCAAATTGTTCAAAAAGGGAGTGTGACTAGAGGGTGCGCATAATGCGCAATTCACTCGGTATCAGGTCTCGCGCTCGGGGGACTTGATTACCCGAGGTTTTACTTTCTATCTTGAACCAGGATACAGATGGGGCGGGTGTAAAAATTCAATAAATTTTTCATTGTCAGCATTGGTAAACACTAAAAAAATCCCTAATTTTTTGGTAAATTTTTTTTATAGTGTATGTAAATGATATTAGGATAGGTCTAATCCAATTGTATATATAGGCTCGATCCATTAGGGTTTAGCTAGATCTTATGTATATACACCATCTGTTGATGTATGTATTTCATTGATACATATTTATAGATTACATACATAAGATCTAGCTAAACCCTAATGGACCGAGCCTATATACGGTGCTGATCCTAAAATTTACAACAATTAATTTGTTTTGTTAACGAATTAACTGACGTTAGGTTTAAGACCAACGCCATTCATTTATCAAACCACGGAGACTACTGGTATAAATTTAAAAAAGATAAGAACTACCGGTATATATATATATATATATATATATATATATATATATATATATATATATATATATATATATATATATATATATTATGTTATATTATAAGGGACCAATGATATAATTTACTCTAAATAAATTAAATGTAAAGATAAACAACTAGAGGTGTGATTAATTTTCTTTATTTGAAAATAATAAAATAAAATCTAACTAACACCGTAACATACCTATTAACATCAATGAAAACGACAAACTTCACCGTCTTCACACTAGGTTCAGGGGTTAGGGTTTAAGGGGTAAAGGTTAGGGTTTATGGTTTAGGGGGTTTAGGGGTTATATGGTTTAGGGTTTAGGGTTTATAGTATATGGTTTAGGGGTTAGGGTTTAGGGTGTATGGTTTAGGGGTTAGGGTTTATTTCTGGGTTAGGGTTTAGGGTGTATGGTTTAGGGGTTAGGGTTTATTTAGGGGTTAGGATTTAGGGTTTTATGTAGTGACCCGAACTTTTTCATGTTTATATATCTTAATTGAGAATGATATTTACATGACTAAATGTTTCCAACGTGTTAAGCAATCAAACATGTTAAGACTTTATGAAATGAAATAAGTTTCATATAGACAATTGATCACCCAAGTTGACCGGCGATTCACGAACGTTACAAAATTGTAAAAAACTACATGTTGTGGTATATATAGACATATATATATGGTTGACATAAGATTATGATGAGTAAGTATCTCACTAAATATATTAACAATGTGTGATATACATAAGAAATGAGATTACTAAGTTAAGAAACTCGAAATGATATATATAACGATTATCGTTATGACAGCGTCTTACTAGGTACATATGAATCATATTAAGATATTGATACACTTGGTTAATTATGTTAAATGATAAGTAAATATATCATTAAGTGTATTAACAATGAACTACATATGTAAAAATAAGACTACTAACTTAATGATTTCGAAACGAGACATATATGTAACGATTATCTTTGTAACGACATTTAACTGTATATATATCATACTAAGATATAATATATATAATAATATCATGATAATGTAACAATTTAACATCTCATTTGATATAATAAATAATGGGTTAACAACATTTAACAAGATCATTAACCTAAAGGTTTCAAAACAACATTTACATGTAACGACTAACGATGACTTAACGACTCAGTTAAAATGTATATACATGTAGTGTTTTAATATGTATTCATACACTTTTGAAAGACTTCAAGACATTTATCAAAATACTTCTACTTAACAAAAATGCTTACAATTACATCCTCGTTCAGTTTCATCAACAATTCTACTCGTATGCACCCGTATTTGTACTCGTACAATACAAAGCTTTTAGATGTATGTACTATTGGTATATACACTCCAATGATTAGCTCATAGCATCCCATGTGAGTCACCTAACATATGTAGGAACCATAATTTGGCAGCTAGCATGAAATATCTCATAAAATTATAAAAATATGAGTAATCATTCATGACTTATTTACATGAAAACAAAATTACATATCCTTTATATCTAATCCATATACCAACGACCAAAAACACCTACAAACACTTTCATTCTTCAATTTTCTTCATCTAATTGATCTCTCTCAAGTTCCATCTTCAAGTTCTAAGTGTTCTTCATAAATTTCATAAGTGTAGTTTCATAAAAATCAAGAATACTACCAAGTTTGCAAGTTTACTTCCAAGCTTTCTAATCCATTCCAAGTAATCATCTAAGATCAAGGAACCTTTGTAATTTACAGTAGGTTATCTTTTTAATTCAATGTAATATTCATATTCAAATTTTGATTCAATTTCTATAACTATAACAATCTTATTTCGAGTGAAAATCTTACTTGAACTGTTTTCGTGTCATGATTCTGCTTCAAGAACTTTCAAGCCATCCAAGGATCCTTTGAAGCTAGATCCATTTTTCTCATTTCCAGTAGTTTTATCTAGAAAACTTGAGGTAGTAATGATGTTCATAACATCATTTGATTCATACATATAAAGCTATCTTATTCGAAGGTTTAAACTTGTAATCACTAGAACATAGTTTAGTTAATTCTAAACTTGTTCGCAAACAAAAGTTAATCCTTCTAACTTGACTTTTAAAATCAACTAAACACATGTTCTATATCTATATGATATGCTAACTTAATGATTTAAAACCTTAAAACACGATGAACACCATAAAATCGGATATACGCCGTCGTAGTGAAACCGGGGGCTGTTTCGACTGAAATATGTTTTCTAAAATGGTCATCTAGACGTCGTTCTTTCGACTGAAATGACTACCTTTATAAAAATGACTTGTAACTTATATTTCCGACTATAATCCTATTCTTTTTCTGTTTAGATTCATAAAATAGAGTTCAATATGAAACCATAGCAATTTGATTCACTCAAAATGGATTTAAAATGAAGAAGTTATGGGTAAAACCAGATTGGATATTTTTGATATTTTTAGCTACGGGAAATGTTTAACAAATCTATACAAATCATATCCTAGCTAACTTATATTGTATTATACATGTATTCTAATATATTATGTAATCTTGGGATACCATAGACACGTATGCAAATGTTTTGACATATCATATCGACCCATATGTATATATTATTTGGAACAACCATAGACACTCTATATGCAGTAATGTTGGAGTTAGCTATACAGGGTTGAGGTTGAATCCAAAAATATATATACTTTGAATTGTGATCTAGCCTGAGACGTGTATACACTGGGTCGTGGATTGATTCAAGATAATATATATCAATTTATTTCTGTACATCTAACTGTGGACAACTAGTTGTAGGTTATTAACGAGGACAGCTGACTTAATACACTCAAATCTTTAAAACATAATAAAAATTGTTGTGATTATATTTTGATCATACTTTGATATATATGTACATATTTGTATAGGTTCGTGAATCGATCCGTGGCCAAGTCTTATTTTCGAGGAAGGAAATATCTGTGAAAGTGAGTTATAGTTCCACTTTTAAAATCTAATATTTTTGGGATGAGAATACATGCAGGTTTTATAAATGATTTACAAAATAGACACAAGTACGTGAAACTACATTCTATGGTTGAATTATCGAAATCGAATATGCCCCTTTTTATTAAGTCTGGTAATCTAAGAATTAGGGAACAGACATCCTAATTAACGCTAATCCTAAAGATAGATCTATTGGGCCTAACAAACCCCATCCAAAGTACTGGATGCTTTAGTACTTCGAAATTTATATCATATCCGAAGGGTGTCCCGGAATTATGGGGATATTCTTATATATGCATCTTGTTAATGTCGGTTACCAGGTGTTCACCATATGAATGATTTTTATCTCTATGTATGGGATGTGTATTGAAATATGAAATCTTGTGGTCTACTGTTACGATTTGATATAAATAGGTTAAACCTATAACTCACCAACATTTTTGTTGACGTTTAAAGCATGTTTATTCTCAGGTGAATACTAAGAGCTTCCGATGTTGCATACTAAAATAAGGACAAGATTTGGAGTCCATATTTGTATGATATTGTGTAAAAACTGCATTCAAGAAACATATGTCGATGTAATATATTTCTTTTGTAAACCATTATGTAATGGTCATGTGTAAACAATATATTTTAGATTATCATTATTTGATAATCTACGTAATGCTTTTAAGACCTTTATTGATAAAATAAAGGTTATGGTTGTTTTAAAAATGAATGCAGTCTTTGAAAAACGTCTCATATAGAGGTCAAAACCTCGCAACGAAATCAATTAATATGGAACGTTTATAATCAATATGAACGGGACATTTCAGTTGGTATCCGAGCGTTGGTCTTAGAGAACCAGAAAATTTGCATTAGTGTGTCTTATCGAGTTTGTTAGGATGCATTAGTGAGTCTGGACTTCGACCGTGTTTTCTTTAAAAATGATTGCTTAACATTTTGTTGGAAACTATATATTATTAACATGTAAATATTATGTGATATATTAATCTCTTAACATGTTTGATATTGTGTGATAGATGTATACCTCTAGCACAAATCCCATTGACTCATCTAATAATAACGAAGAGTTGAATATATATTGGCAAGACTCACAAGTTCCCGAAGAACCGGAAGAAGAGGAAACGGAACCGGAAGAAGAGGAACCAAAAGAAGAGGAACCGGAAGAAGAAGAGGTTCCGGAGGGGGGAATAGTAGGAACCACAGAAAACCGGTCAAATAAAAGAAAATCCTCAACCAATGGACCAAAGTTAATAATGGTCAATGGTGTTTCCGCTAATCGGAAAATTACCAATTTTCTGATGAATCGGATCCTGATGAGGATTCCGATGATATTATAGAAATTACCCCGACCCAATTTAATGAGGCAAAAGAAAATAATAAGGGAAAAGGCATCAAAATAGAGAAATCTGATTCCGACCCCGATGAACTTTATATGTACCGTCAACACCCATATTTTCAATATCGTGACAATAACCCGGGAACCTCTAAACCATCAGGTTTTTCTAAACCAATGTGGAAAACGACGACTCGTATTAGAGGAACATCATATATCCCTAGAAGAATAGGAAAAAGAACCAAGTCTGAAGAAAAAGAAACCAGTGATTCAGATTAGAGGGGTGTGAGCATGTTGTGTAATAAATGTATTGTAGTGTGCTTGTACTTTTATGTTCTATGTAAAAATTGCTTGTATTGTTTGTTTTTACGAATCTAATCCTTGTCTATTTTACAGTATAAAAACAAAATGGACGTTAAGGGTAGACAACCTAATATTTTAGAAGACCTACCAGAGGATATGATTGAGGAAATCTTGTCTAGAGTCGGTCAGAATTCATCAGCACATTTAGTTATGGCGAAATTAACTTGTCAAACATTTGAAAGACTTTCCAGAAATGCTTTAGTTTATAAAAGGCTTTCCTTTGATAGGTGGGGTATATCACATTGGGGAGACTTTAAGTTACGCCGTATTTTCTTTAAAGCGTTAAATGCGGGGAACCCAAATGAAATTTTACGCTACGGGTTAAGAACCTATTTTGACTCAACATATCCTAACATAGGATTTCGTGAATTAGAAAGAGCTTCTAACATGCAACATAAAGAAGCATGTTATGCTTACGGGTTATTGATGTTCGCTTCTTACCAAAGTGAGAAAAAGAACATCGGATTGCAGCTTTTAAATAAAACTTTTCCACAAGTGACGGATTTAGTAGTTGGGGTGAGAAACAAGGTTTTTAGATTATTACGGGGCTGTTGGACATTACGAAACCCTCGTCCTTTTGACGACATTACAACATGCTGCCTAGCCAACGGTCATAACAGTTATTTTCTACAAGACCAAGGATGGGAAGTCGTCTTAGTAAAACCAGAATGCATGACTTGTTTCTGGACTTATGAATTACGTGTCTTTATTTCCTTTGCTGAACAACTTGCGTATTAACTAGATTTATCTTCAAAACTGTCATGTATCATAGTGTACTATATTTCATGTTATATGTAATATAGCGAAGTTGTAAGTTTGAAGAATATTTGTATGTGATATATTATTATAATCAGTTTTTCATATGGAATTGTAGTAGTTGAATTGTATATTAGCTACTAAGTATGAACTTAACGGGTAGGTAGTACCCGAATTTAAACTTATAAAATGCTAATATGAAGAAAAATCTTTTATAAATGAGTTCATATTATGCTACGAGATACTATTGACTACTCTTAATATTCTGTATGATTAACTTGTTTCATTTGACTATTTTGAAGGAAATGGCACCGACTACTCGACACACCTTGAATACGAGCGAAGAGGAATTTTTTGCCTTTCTTGCTTCAAACATAGCCACAGTACAGGCCGCGCTACATGAAATGTCCCGTTCTTATTGATTAAAAACGTTCCATATTAATTGATTTCGTTGCGAGGTTTTGACCTCTATATGAGACGTTTTTCAAAGACTGCATTCATTTTAAAACAAACCATAACCTTTATTTCATCAATAAAGGTTTAAAAAGCTTTACGTAGATTATCAAATAATGATAATCTAAAATATCCTGTTTACACACGACCATTACATAATGGTTTACAATACAAATATGTTACAACAAAATAAGTTTCTTGAATGCAGTTTTTACACAATATCATACAAGCATGGACTCCAAATCTCGTCCTTATTTAAGTATGCGACAGCGGAAGCTCTTAATAATCACCTGAGAATAAACATGCTTAAAACGTCAACAAAAATGTTGGTGAGTTATAGGTTTAACCTATATATATCAAATCATAATAATAGACCACAAGATTTCATATTTCAATACACATCCCATACATAGAGATAAAAATCATTCATATGGTGAAAACCTGGTAACCGACATTAACAAGATGCATATTTAAGAATATCCCCATCATTCCGGGACACCCTTCGGATATGATATAAATTTCGAAGTACTAAAGCATCCGGTACTTTGGATGGGGTTTGTTAGGCCCAATAGATCTATCTTTAGGATTCGCGTCAATTAGGGTGTCTGTTCCCTAATTCTTAGATTACCAGACTTAATAAAAAGGGGCATATTCGATTTCGATAATTCAACCATAGAATGTAGTTTCACGTACTTGTGTCTATTTTGTAAATCATTTATAAAACCTGCATGTATTCTCATCCCAAAAATATTAGATTTTAAAAGTGGGACTATAACTCACTTTCACAGATTTTTACTTCGTCGGGAAGTAAGACTTGGCCACTGGTTGATTCACGAACCTATAAAAATATATACATATATATCAAAGTATGTTCAAAATATATTTACAACACTTTTAATATATTTTGATGTTTTAAGTTTATTAAGTCAGCTGTCCTCGTTAGTAGCCTACAACTAGTTGTCCACAGTTAGATGTACATAAATAAATCGATAAATATTATCTTGAATCAATCCACGACCCAGTGTATATGTATCTCAGTATTGATCACAACTCAAACTATATATATTTTGGAATCAACCTCAACCCTGTATAGCTAACTCCAACATTCACATATAGAGTGTCTATGGTTGTTCCGAAATATATATAGATGTGTCGACATGATAGGTCGAATCATTGTATACGTGTCTATGGTATCTCAAGATTACATAATATACAATACAAGTTGATTAAGTTATGGTTGGAATAGATTTGTTACCAATTTTCACGTAGCTAAAATGAGAAAAATTATCCAATCTTGTTTTACCCATAACTTCTTCATTTTAAATCCGTTTTGAGTGAATCAAATTGCTATGGTTTCATATTGAACTCTATTTTATGAATCTAAACAGAAAAAGTATAGGTTTATAGTCAGAAAAATAAGTTACAATTCGTTTTTGTAAAGGTAGTCATTTCAGTCGAAAGAACGACGTCTAGATGACCATTTTAGAAAACATACTTCCACTTTGAGTTTAACCATAATTTTTGGATATAGTTTCATGTTCATAATAAAAATCATTTTCTCAAAATAACAACTTTTAAATCAAAGTTTATCATAGTTTTTAATTAACTAACCCAAAACAGCCCGCGGTGTTACTACGACGGCGTAAATCCGGTTTTACGGTGTTTTTCGTGTTTCCAGGTTTTAAATCATTAAGTTAGCATATCATATAGATATATAACATGTGTTTAGTTGATTTTAAAATTCAATTTAGAAGGATTAACTTTTTTTGCGAACAAGTTTAGAATTAACTAAACTATGTTCTAGTGATTACAAGTTTAAACCTTCAAATAAGATAGCTTTATATGTATGAATCGAATGATGTTATGAACATCATTACTACCTTAAGTTCCTTGGATAAACCTACTGGAAAATAGAAAAATGGATCTAGCTTCAACGGATCCTTGGATGGCTCGAAGTTCTTGAAGCAGAATCATGACACGAAAACAAGTTCAAGTAAGATCATCACTTGAAATAAGATTGTTATAGTTATAGAAATTGAACTAAAGTTTGAATATGATTATTAACTTGTATTAGAATGATAACCTACTGTAAGAAACAAAGATTTCTTGAGGTTGGATGATCACCTTACAAGATTGGAAGTGAGCTAGCAAACTTGAAAGTATTCTTGATTTTATGTAACTAGACCTTGTAGAATTTATGAAGAACACTTAGAACTTGAAGAAAGAACTAGAGAGAGATCAATTAGATGAAGAAAATTGAAGAATGAAAGTGTTTGTAGGTGTTTTTGGTCGTTGGTGTATGGATTAGATATAAAGGATATGTAATTTTGTTTTCATGTAAATAAGTCATGAATGATTACTCATATTTTTGTAATTTTATGAGATATTTCATGCTAGTTGCCAAATGATGGTTCCCACATGTGTTAGGTGACTCACATGGGCTTCTAAGAGCTGATCATTGGAGTGTTATACCAATAGTACATACATCTAAAAGCTGTGTATTGTACGAGTACGAATACGGGTGCATACGAGTAGAATTGTTGATGAAACTGAACGAGGATGTAATTGTAAGCATTTTTGTTAAGTAGAAGTATTTTGATAAGTGTATTGAAGTCTTTCAAAAGTGTATAAATACGTATTAAAACACTACATGTATATACATTTTAACTGAGTCGTTAAGTCATCGTTAGTCGTTACATGTAAGTGTTGTTTTGAAACCTTTAGGTTAACGATCTTGTTAAATGTTGTTAACCCAATGTTTATAATATCAAATGAGATTTTAAATTATTATATTATCATGATATTATCATGTATGAATATCTCTTAATATGATATATATACATTAAATGTCTTTACAACGATAATCGTTACATATATATCTCGTTTAAAAATCATTAAGTTAGGAGTCTTGTTTTTACATATGTAGTTCATTGTTAATATACTTAATGATATGTTTACTTATCATAGTATCATGTTAACTATATATATATATCCATATATATGTCATCATATAGTTTTTACAAGTTTTAACGTTCGTGAATCACCGGTCAACTTGGGTGGTCAATTGTCTATATGAAACATATTTCAATTAATCAAGTCTTAACAAGTTTGATTGCTTAACATGTTGGAAATATTTAATCATGTAAATATCAATCTCAATTAATATATATAAACATGGAAAATTTCGGGTCACTACAGTACCTACCCGTTAAATAAATTTCATCCCGAAATTTTAAGCTGTTGAAGGTGTTGACGAATCTTCTGGAAATAGATGTGGGTATTTCTTCTTCATCTGATCTTCACACTCCAGGTGAACTCGGGTCCTCTACGAGCATTCCATCGAACCTTAACAATTGGTATCTTGTTTTGCTTAAGTCTTTTAACCTCACGATCCATTATTTCGACAGGTTCTTCGATGAATTGGAGTTTTTCGTTGATTTGGATTTCATCTAACGGAATAGTGAGATCTTCTTTAGCAAAACATTTCTTCAAATTCGAGACGTGGAAAGTGTTATGTACAGCTGCGAGTTGTTGAGGTAACTCAAGTCGGTAAGCTACTGGTCCGACACGATCAATAATCTTGAATGGTCCAATATACCTTGGATTTAATTTCCCTCATTTACCAAATCGAACAACGCCTTTCCAAGGTGCAACTTTAAGCATGACCATCTCTCCAATTTCAAATTCTATATCTTTTCTTTTAATGTCAGCGTAGCTCTTTTGTCGACTTTGGGCGGTTTTCAACCGTTGTTGAATTTATATGATCTTCTCGGTAGTTTCTTGTATAATCTCCGGACCCGTAATCTGTCTATCCGCCACTTCACTCCAACAAATCGGAGACCTGCACTTTCTACCATAGAGTGCTTCAAACGGCGCCATCTCAATGCTTGAATGGTAGCTGTTGTTGTAGGAAAATTCTGCTAACGGTAGATGTCGATCCCAACTGTTTCCGAAATCAATAACACATGCTCGTAGCATGTCTTCAAGCGTTTGTATCGTCCTTTCGCTCTGCCCATCAGTTTGTGGATGATAGGCAGTACTCATGTCTAGACGAGTTCCTAATGCTTGCTGTAATGTCTGCCAGAATCTTGAAATAAATCTGCCATCTCTATCAGAGATAATAGAGATTGGTATTCCATGTCTAGAGACGACTTCCTTCAAATACAGTCGTGCTAACTTCTCCATCTTGTCATCTTCTCTTATTGGCAGGAAGTGTGCTGATTTGGTGAGACGATCAACTATTACCCAAATAGTATCAAAACCACTTGCAGTCCTTGGCAATTTAGTGATGAAATCCATGGTAATGTTTTTCCATTTCCATTCCGGGATTTCGGGTTGTTGAAGTAGACCTGATGGTTTCTGATGCTCAGCTTTGACCTTAGAACACGTCAAACATTCTCCTACGTATTTAGCAACATCGGCTTTCATACCCGGCCACCAAAAATGTTTCTTGAGATCCTTGTACATCTTCCCCGTTCCAAGATGTATTGAGTATCTGGTTTTATGAGCTTCTCTAAGTACCATTTCTCTCATATCTCCAAATTTTGGTACCCAAATCCTTTCAGCCCTATACCGGGTTCCGTCCTCCCGAATATTAAGATGCTTCTCCGATCCTTTGGGTATTTCATCCTTTAAATTTCCCTCTTTTAAAACTCCTTGTTGCGCCTCCTTTATTTGAGTAGTAAGGTTATTATGAATCATTATATTCATGGATTTTACTCGAATGGGTTCTCTGTCCTTCCTGCTCAAGGCATCGGCTACCACATTTGCCTTCCCCGGGTGGTAACGAATCTCAAAGTCGTAATCATTCAACAATTTAATCCACCTACGCTGCCTCATATTCAGTTGTTTCTGATTAAATATGTGTTGAAGACTTTTGTGGTCGGTATATATAATACTTTTGACCCCATATAAGTAGTGCCTCCAAGTCTTTAATGCAAAAACAACCGCGCCTAATTCCAAATCATGCGTCATATAATTTTGTTCGTGAATCTTCAATTGTCTAGACGCATAAGCAATCACCTTCGTTCGTTGCATTAATACACAACTGAGACCTTGCTTTGATGCGTCACAATAAATCACAAAATCATCATTCCCTTCAGGCAATGACAATATAGGTGCCGTAGTTAGCTTTTTCTTCAATAACTGAAACGCTTTCTCTTGTTCATCATTCCATTCAAATTTCTTCCCTTTATGCGTTAATGCAGTCAAGGGTTTTGCTATTCTGGAAAAGTCTTGGATGAACCTTCTGTAGTAACCAGCTAGTCCTAAAAACTGGCGTATGTGTTTCGGATTTTTCAGAGTTTCCCACTTTTCAACAGTTTCTATCTTTGCTGGATCTACCTTAATACCTTCTTTGTTCACTATGTGACCGAGGAATTGAACTTCTTCCAACCAAAATGCACACTTTGAAACTTAGCGTACAATTCTTCCTTCCTCAATACTTCTAACACCTTTCTCAAATGTTCACCGTGTTCTTGGTCATTCTTTGAGTAAATAAGTATGTCATCAATGAAAACAATGACAAACTTGTCAAGGTATGGTCCACACACTAGGTTCATAAGGTCCATGAACACAGTTGGTGCATTAGTTAAACCAAACGGCATGACCATAAACTCGTAATGACCGTAACGTGTTCTGAAAGCAGTCTTTGGAATATCATCTTCTTTCACCCGCATTTGATGATACCCGGAACGTAAGTCAATCTTTGAATAAACAGACGAGCCTTGTAGTTGATCAAATAAGTCGTCGATTCTCGGTAGTGGGTAGCGGTTCTTGATGGTAAGTTTGTTCAACTCTCGGTAGTCGATACACAACCTGAATGTACCATCTTTCTTCTTGACAAACAAAACAGGAGCTCCCCACGGTGATGTGCTTGGTCGAATGAAACCACACTCTAAAAGTTCTTGTAATTGGCTTTGCAGTTCTTTCATCTCGCTGGGTGCGAGTCTGTAAGGAGCACGAGCTATTGGTGCAGCTCCTGGTACAAGATCTATTTGAAATTCAACGGATCGATGTGGGGGTAATCCCGGTAATTCTTTCGGAAATACATCGGAAAATTCTTTTGCAATTGGAACATCATTGATGCTCTTTTCTTCAGTTTGTACTTTCTCGACGTGTGCTAGAACAGCATAGCAACCTTTTCTTATTAGTTTTTGTGCCTTCAAATTACTAATAAGATGTAGCTTCGTGTTGCCCTTTTCTCCGTACACCATTAAGGTTTTCCTTTTTCTCGTATAATGCGAATTGCATTTTTGTAACAAACGATCTCTGCTTTCTCTTCTTTCAACCAGTCCATACCGATTATCACATCAAAACTCCCTAACTCTACTGGTATCAAATCAATCTTAAATGTTTCGCTAACCAGTTTAATTTCTCGATTCCGACATATATTATCTGCTGAAATTAATTTACCATTTGCTAATTCGAGTTAAAATTTACTATCCAAAGGCGTCAATGGACAACTTAATTTAGCACAAAAATCTCTACACATATAGCTTCTATCCGCACCCGAATCAAATAAAACGTAAGCAGATTTATTGTCAATAAGAAACATACCCGAAACAAGCTCTGGGTCTTCCTATGCCTCTGCCGCATTAATATTGAAAACTCTTCCGCGGCCTTGTCCATTCGTGTTCTCCTGGTTCGGGCAATTTCAAATAATGTGGCCCGGTTTTCCACATTTATAACAAACTACATTGGCATAACTTGCTCCGACACTACTTGCTCCGCCATTACTCGTTCGACACCATTTGTTCCTTTCGTTCTATTAACCCCTGGTCTGTAGACCTCACACTTCGCCGCGCTATGACCATTTCTTTTACACTTGTTGCAAAATTTGGTGCAGAACCCCGAGTGATACTTTTCACACCTTTGGCATAGCTGCTTCTGATTGTAGTTGATGTTGTTGTTGTTGTTGTTGTTGTTGTTGTTGTTGTTGTTGTTGTTGGGCCATTTGTTGTAGTTGCGATTGATGTTGCGATTGTTGGGATAATTGTTGCGGTTATTGTTGTAATTGCTGTTGTTGTTGTATTGGTGATTCTTATCACCGTTTTCCTCCCACTTTCTTTTGACTTGCTTCACATTAGCCTCTTCAGCAGTCTGTTCTTTAATTCTTTCTTCAATCTGGTTCACTAGTTTGTGATCCATTCTACATGCCTGTTGTATGGAGGTGGGCTCGTGTGAACTTATATCTTCTTGGATTCTTTCCAGTAATCCTTTCACAAACGCGTCGATCTTCTCTTCCTCATCTTCGAATGCTCCCGGACACAATAGGCACAATTCTGTGAATCGTCTTTCGTACGTGGTAATATCAAATCCTTGGGTTCGTAACCCTCTAAGTTCTGTCTTGAGCTTATTGACCTCGGTTCTGGGACGGTACTTCTCGTTCATCAAGTGCTTGAATGCTGACCACGGTAGTGCGTACGCATCGTCTTGTCCCACTTGCTCTAGATAGGTATTCCACCATGTTAACGCAGAACCTGTGAAGGTATGCGTAGCGTACTTCACTTTGTCCTCTTCAGTACACTTACTTATGGCAAATACTGATTCGACCTTCTCGGTCCACCATTTCAATCCGATCGGTCCTTCGGTTCCATCAAATTCCAAAGGTTTGCAGGCAGTGAATTCTTTGTAGGTGCATCCTACACGATTTCCTGTACTGCTAGATCCAAGGTTATTGTTGGTATGTAGCGCAGCCTGTACTGCGGCTATGTTTGAAGCTAGAAAAGTACGAAATTCCTCTTCATTCATATTCACGGTGTGTCGAGTAGTCGGTGCCATTTCCTTCAAAATAATCAAATGGAACAAGTTAATCATACAGAATATTAAGAGTAGTTAATAGTATTTCGTAGCATAATATGAACTCATTTATAAAAGCTTTTTCTTCATATTAGCGTTTTATAAGTTTAAATTCGGGTAGTACCTACCCGTTAAGTTCATACTTAGTAGCTAATATACAATTCAACTACTACAATTCTATATGAAAAACTGATTATAATAATATTTCGCGTTCAAACTTTTACACAATATTTTACAAACTTACAATACCGCTTATTTTACATATAGCATGAAATATAGCACACAATAAATTTGATACAAGATGGTTGTGAAGATAATTCTAGCTAGTACACAAGTCGTTCAGCAAAGGCAATAAAGACACGTAATTCATACGTCCAGAAACAAGTCATGCATTCTGGTTTTACTAGGATTACTTCCCATCCTTGGTCTTGTGGAACATAACCGTTATGGCCGTTGATAAGATGGCGTGTTGTAACGTCGTCAAAGGGACGAGGGTTACGTAATGTCCAACAGTCCTGTAACAATCTAAAAACCTCATTTCTTACCCCAATTACCGACTCCGTCACTTGTGGGAACGTTTTGTTTAATAGTTGTAGCCCGATGTTCTTGTTCTCACTTTGGTGAGAAGCGAACATTACTAATCCGTAAGCATAACATGCTTCTTTATGTTGCATGTTAGCCACTTTTTCTAAATCACGAAGTCCAATATTCGGATATATTGAGTCAAAATAATTTCTTAACCCATTGCGTAAAATAGCATTTGGGTTCCCCGCAATATATGCGTCAAAGTAAACACATCGTAACTTATGGATTTCCCAATGTGATATCCCCCATCTTTCGAACGAAAGCCTTTTATAAACCAAGGCATTCTTGGAACGTTCTTCGAATGTCTTACAAACTGATCTCGCCTTAAATAGTTGTGCCGAAGAATTCTGACCGACTCTAGACAAGATTTCATCAATCATGTCTCCGGGTAGGTCTCTTAAAATATTAGGTTGTCTATCCATTTTGTGTTTTTATACTGTAAAATAGACAAGAGTTAGATTCATAAAAAAAATACTTATTAATACAAGCAATTTTTACATATATCATAAAGCATAAGCACACTATATTACATATATTACACCACACGAATACAACTATCTTATTCTGACTCGCTTGTTTCTTCTTCTTCGGTTTTGGTTCGTTTTGCCAAGTTTCTAGGGATATATGATGTTCCCCTAATACTAGCCGTCATTTTCCACATTGGTTTAGAAAAACCTGGTGGTTTAGAGGTTCCCGGGTCATTGTTACAACTTAAGGACTTCGGGGGTTGACGATACATATAAAGTTCATCGGGGTTGAAATTAGATTTCTCTATTTTTATGCCCTTTCCCTTATTATTTTCTTTTGCCTTTTTAAATTCAGTTGGGGTAATTTCTATAACATCATCGAAATTCTCGTCGGAATCCGATTCATCGGAGAATTGGTAATCCTCCCAATATTTTGCTTCCTTGGCGGAAACACCATTGACCATAATTAACCTTGGTCGGTTGGTTGAGGATTTTCTTTTACTTAACTGTTTTATTATTTCCCCCACCGGTTCTATTTCTTCATCCGGTTCCGATTCTTCTTCCGGTTCCGATTCTTCTTCCGGTTCCGACTCTTCTTCCGGTTCCTCTTCGGGAACTTGTGAATCAGTCCACGAATCATTCCAATTTACATTTAACTCTTCATTATTATTAGGTGAGTCAATGGGACTTGTTCTAGAGGTAGACATCTATCACATAATATCAAACGCGTTAAGAGATTAATATATCACATAATATTCACATGTTAAAAATATATAGTTTCCAACAAAATTTGTTAAGCAATCATTTTTCAAGTAAACACGGTCGAAGTCCAGACTCACTAATGCATCCTAACAAACTCGATAAGACACACTAATGCAAAATTCTGGTTCTCTAAGACCAACGCTTGGATACCAACTGAAATGTCCCGTTCTTATTGATTAAAAACGTTCCATATTAATTGATTTCGTTGCGAGGTTTTGACCTCTATATGAGACGTTTTTCAAAGACTGCATTCATTTTAAAACAAACCATAACCTTTATTTCATCAATAAAGGTTTAAAAAGCTTTACGTAGATTATCAAATAATGATAATCTAAAATATCCTGTTTACACACGACCATTACATAATGGTTTACAATACAAATATGTTACAACAAAATAAGTTTCTTGAATGCAGTTTTTACACAATATCATACAAGCATGGACTCCAAATCTCGTCCTTATTTAAGTATGCGACAACGGAAGCTCTTAATAATCACCTGAGAATAAACATGCTTAAAACGTCAACAAAAATGTTGGTGAGTTATAGGTTTAACCTATATATATCAAATCATAATAATAGACCACAAGATTTCATATTTCAATACACATCCCATACATAGAGATAAAAATCATTCATATGGTGAACACCTGGTAACCGACATTAACAAGATGCATATTTAAGATTATCCCCATCATTCCGGGACACCCTTCGGATATGATATAAATTTCGAAGTACTAAAGCATCCGGTACTTTGGATGGGGTTTGTTAGGCCCAATAGATCTATCTTTAGGATTCGCGTCAATTAGGGTGTCTGTTCCCTAATTCTTAGATTACCAGACTTAATAAAAAGGGGTATATTCGATTTCGATAATTCAACCATAGAATGTAGTTTCACGTACTTGTGTCTATTTTGTAAATCATTTATAAAACCTGCATGTATTCTCATCCCAAAAATATTAGATTTTAAAAGTGGGACTATAACTCACTTTCACAGATTTTTACTTCGTCGGGAAGTAAGACTTGGCCACTGGTTGATTCACGAACCTATAACAATATATACATATATATCAAAGTATGTTCAAAATATATTTACAACACTTTTAATATATTTTGATGTTTTAAGTTTATTAAGTCAGCTGTCCTCGTTAGTAACCTACAACTAGTTGTCCACAGTTAGATGTACAGAAATAAATCAATAAATATTATCTTGAATCAATCCACGACCCAGTGTATACGTATCTCAGTATTGATCACAACTCAAACTATATATATTTTGGAATCAACCTCAACCCTTTATAGCTAACTCCAACAATCACATATAGAGTGTCTATGGTTGTTCCGAAATATATATAGATGTGTCGACATGATAGGTCGAAACATTGTATATGTGTCTATGGTATCTCAAGATTACATAATATACAATACAAGTTGATTAAGTTATGGTTGGAATAGATTTGTTACCAATTTTCACGTAGCTAAAATGAGAAAAATTATCCAATCTTGTTTTACCCATAACTTCTTCATTTTAAATCCGTTTTGAGTGAATCAAATTGCTATGGTTTCATATTGAACTCTATTTTATGAATCTAAACAGAAAAAGTATAGGTTTATAGTCGGAAAAATAAGTTACAATTCGTTTTTGTAAAGGTAGTCATTTCAGTCGAAAGAACGACGTCTAGATGACCATTTTAGAAAACATACTTCCACTTTGAGTTTCACCATAATTTTTGGATATAGTTTCATGTTCATAATAAAAATCATTTTCTCAGAATAACAACTTTTAAATCAAAGTTTATCATAGTTTTTAATTAACTAACCCAAAACAGCCCGCTGTGTTACTATGACGGCGTAAATCCGGTTTTACGGTGTTTTTCGTGTTTTCAGGTTTTAAATCATTAAGTTAGCATATCATATAGATATAGAACATGTGTTTAGTTGATTTTAAAAGTCAAGTTAGAAGGATTAACTTTTGTTTGCGAACAAGTTTAGAATTAACTAAACTATGTTCTAGTGATTACAAGTTTAAACCTTCGAATAAGATAGCTTTATATGTATGAATCGAATGATGTTATGAACATCATTACTACCTTAAGTTCCTTGGATAAACCTACTGGAAAAGAGAAAAATGGATCTAGCTTCAACGGATCCTTGGATGGCTCGAAGTTCTTGAAGCAGAATCATGACACGAAAACAAGTTCAAGTAAGATCATCACTTGAAATAAGATTGTTATAGTTATAGAAATTGAACCAAAGTTTGAATATGATTAATACCTTGTATTAGAATGATAATATACTGTAAGAAACAAAGATTTCTTGAGGTTGGATGATCACCTTACAAGATTGGAAGTGAGCTAGCAAACTTGAAAGTATTCTTGATTTTATGTAACTAGAACTTGTAGAATTTATGAAGAACACTTAGAACTTGAAGAAAGAACTTGAGAGAGATCAATTAGATGAAGAAAATTGAAGAATGAAAGTGTTTGTAGGTGTTTTTGGTCGTTGGTGTATGGATTAGATATAAAGGATATGTAATTTTGTTTTCATGTAAATAAGTCATGAATGATTACTCATATTTTTGTAATTTTATGAGATATTTCATGCTAGTTGCCAAATGATGGTTCCCACATGTGTTAGGTGATTCACATGGGCTGCTAAGAGCTGATCATTGGAGTGTATATACCAATAGTACATACATCTAAAAGCTGTGTATTGTACGAGTACGAATACGGGTGCATACGAGTAGAATTGTTGATGAAACTGAACGAGGATGTAATTGTAAGCATTTTTGTTAAGTAGAAGTATTTTGATAAGTGTATTGAAGTCTTTCAAAAGTGTATAAATACATATTAAAACACTACATGTATATACATTTTAACTGAGTCGTTAAGTCATCGTTAGTCGTTACATGTAAGTGTTGTTTTGAAACCTTTAGGTTAACGATCTTGTTAAATGTTGTTAACCCAATGTTTATAATATCAAATGAGATTTTAAATTATTATATTATCATGATATTATCATGTATGAATATCTCTTAATATGATATATATACATTAAATGTCTTTACAACGATAATCGTTACATATATGTCTCGTTTAAAAATCATTAAGTTAGGAGTCTTGTTTTTACATATGTAGTTCATTGTTAATATAATTAATGATATGTTTACTTATCATAGTATCATGTTAACTATATATATATATCCATATATATGTCATCATATAGTTTTTACAAGTTTTAACGTTCGTGAATCACCGGTCAACTTGGGTGGTCAATTGTCTATATGAAACATATTTCAATTAATCAAGTCTTAACAAGTTTGATTGTTTAACATGTTGGAAACATTTAATCATGTAAATATCAATCTCAATTAATATATATAAACATGGAAAAGTTCAGTTCACTACACTACATACCAATAATAACTCTGAATCTGCAATACATCTAACGGCACAAGAAATCGTGTAGGATGCTCCTACAAGGAATTCACTGCCTGCAAACCTTTAGAATTTGATGAGACCGAAGGACCAATCGGATTGAAACGGTGGATCGAGAAAGTTGAATCGGTGTTTGCCATAAGTAAGTGTGCTGAAGGAGACAAAGTGAAGTACGCTACGCATACCTTCACAGGTATTGTGTTAACATGGTGGAATACCTATCTAGAGCAAGTGGGACAAGATGCTGCTTACGCGCTACCGTGGTCAGCATTCAAGCACTTGATGAACGAGAAGTACCGTCCCAGAACCGAGGTCAATAAGCTCAAGTCAGAACTTAGAGGGTTACGAACACAGGGATTCGATATTACTTCGTACGAAAGACGATTCACAGAATTGTGCCTATTGTGTCCGAGAGCGTTCGAAGATGAGGAAGAGAAGATCGACGCGTTTGTGAAAGGGTTATCGGAGAGAATCCAAGAAGATATAAGTTCACACGAGCCTGCCTCCATACAAAAGGCATGTAGAATGGCTCACAAACTAGTGAACCAGATTGAGGGAAGAATTAAAGAACAGGCGGCCGAAGAGGCCAACGTGAAGCTAGTCAAAAGAAAGTGGGAGGAAAACGGTGATAAGAGTCACTAATACAACAACAACTATCCCAACAATTGCAACATCAATCGCAACTATAACAAACGGCACAAAAACAACAACAACAACTACAACAATCATCCCAACAACAATAACAACCGCAACAACAACAACAATCAGAAGCAGCTATGCCAAAGGTGTGAAAAGTATCATTCGGGTTCTACACCAAATTTTGCAACAAGTGTAAAAGAAATGGTCATAGCATGGTGAAGTGTGAGGTCTACGGACCAGGGGTTAACAGAACGAAAGGAACAAATGGTGTCGGAACGAGTAATGACGGAGCAAGTAGTGTCGGAGCAAGTTATGCTAATGTAGTTTGTTATAAATGTGGAAAACCGGGCCACATTATTAGAAATTGCCCGAACCAGGAGAACACGAATGGACAAGGCCGCAGAAGAGTTTTCAATATTAATGCGGCAGAGGCACAGGAAGACTCGGAACTTGTTACGGGTACGTTTCTTATTGATAATAAATCTGCTTACATTTTATTTGATTCGGGTGCGGATAGAAGCTATATGAGTAGAGATTTTTGTGCTAAATTAAGTTGTCCATTGACGCCGTTGGATAGTAAATTTTTACTCGAATTAGCAAACGGTAAATTAATTTCAGTAGATTATATATGCCGGAATCGAGAAATTAAACTGGGTAGCAACATATTTAAGATTGATTTGATACCAGTAGAGTTAGGGAGTTTTGATGTAATAGTTGGCATGGACTGGCTGAAGGAGATGAAAGCAAAGATCGTATGTTACAAAAATGAAATTCGCATTGTACGAGAAGAAGGAGAACCCTTAATGGTGTATGGAGAAAAGGGCAACACGAAGCTACATCTTATTAGTAATTTGAAGGCACAAAAACTAATAAGAAAAGGTTGCTATGCTGTTCTAGCACACGTCGAGAAAGTACAAACTGAAGAAAAGAGCATCAATGATGTTCCCGTCGCAAAAGAATTTCCCGATATATTTCTGAAAGAATTACCGGGACTACCTCCACATCGATCTGTTGAATTTCAAATAGATCTTGTACCAGGAGCTGCACCAATAGCTCGTGCTCCTTACATACTCGCACCCAGCGAGATGAAAGAACTGCAAAGCCAACTGCAAGAACTATTAGAACGTGGTTTCATTCGACCAAGCACATCACCATGGGGAGCTCCTGTTTTGTTTGTCAAGAAGAAGGATGGTACATTTAGGTTGTGTATTGACTACAGAGAGTTGAATAAACTTACCATCAAAAACCGTTATCCACTGCCGAGAATTGACGACTTATTTGATCAACTACAAGGCTCGTCGGTTTATTCAAAAATCGATTTACGTTCTGGATATCATCAAATGCGAGTAAAGGAGGATGATATTCTAAAAACTGCTTTTAGGACGCGTTATGGTCATTACGAGTTTATGGTTATGCCGTTTGGATTGACTAACGCACCAGCTGTGTTCATGGACCTTATGAACCGAGTGTGTGGGTTATATCTTGACAAGTTTGTCATTGTTTTCATCGATGACATACTTAATTACTCAAAGAATGATCAAGAGCACGAAGAACATTTGAGAAAAGTGCTAGAAGTATTGAGGAAAGAAAAACTGTATGCTAAGTTTTTAAAGTGTGCATTTTGGTTGGAAGAAGTTCAATTCCTCGGTCACATAGTGAACAAAGAAGGTATCCAGGTGGACCCAGCAAAGATCGAAACTGTTGAAAAGTGGAAAACCCCAAAAACTCTGAAGCATATACGTCAATTTTTAGGATTGGCTGGTTACTACAGAAGATTCATCCAAGATTTCTCCAAAATAGCAAAACCCTTGACTGCATTAACGCATAAAGGGAAGAAATTTGAATGGAAGGTTGAACAAGAGAAGGCGTTTCAGTTATTAAAGAAAAAGCTAACTACGACACCTATATTGTCATTGCCTGAAGGGAATGATGATTTTGTGATTTATTGTGATGCATCAAAGCAAGGTCTCGGTTGTGTATTAATGCAACGAGCGAAGGTGATTGCTTATGCGTCTAGACAATTGAAGATTCACGAGCAAAATTATACAACTCACAATTTGGAATTGGGTGCTGTTGTTTTTGCATTAAAGACTTGGAGGCATTATTTATATGGGGTCAAAAGTATTATATATACTGACCACAAAAGTCTCCAACATATATTTAATCAGAAGCAACTGAATATGAGACAACGCAGGTGGATTGAACTGTTGAATGATTATGATTTTGAGATTCGATACCACACGGGGAAGGCGAATGTGGTAGCTGACGCTTTGAGTAGAAAGGACAGAGAACCTATACGGGTAAAAGCTATGAATATAATTATTCGTACAAACCTTACTACTCAAATAAAGGAAGCGCAACAGGGGGTTTTAAAAGAAGGAAAGTTGAAGAATGAGATACCCAAAGGATCAGAGAAACATATTAATATTCTGGAAGACGGAACTCGATATAGGGCTGATAGAATTTAGGTACCAAGTTTTGAAGATGTGAGAGAAATGGTACTTAAAGAAGCACATAAAACCAGATATTCAATACATCCCGGAGTGGGGAAGATGTATAAAGATCTCAAGAAACACTTTTGGTGGCCGGGTATGAAAGCCGATATTGCTAAATATGTAGGAGAATATTTGACGTGTTCTAAGGTCAAAGCTGAACATCAGAAACCATCAGGTCTACTACAACAACCTGAAATCCCGGAATGGAAATGGGAAAACATTACCATGGATTTCATTACTAAATTGCCAAGGACTGCAAGTGGTTATGATACTATTTGGGTAATAGTTGATCGTCTCACCAAGTCAGCACACTTCCTGCCAATGAGAGAAGATGACAAAATGGAGAAGTTGGCGCCATTGTATTTGAAGGATGTTGTCTCCAGACATGTAATACCTGTCTCTATTATCTCTGATAGGGATGGTAGATTTGTTTCAAGGTTCTGGCAGACATTGCAACAAGCATTGGGGACTCGTCTAGATATAAGTACTGCCTATCATCTACAAACTGATGGGCAGAGCGCAAGGACGATACAAACACTTGAAGACATGCTACGAGCATGTGTTATTGATTTCGGAAACAGTTGGGATCGACACCTACCGTTAGCAGAATTTTCCTACAACAACGGTTATCATTCTAGTATTGAGATAGTGCCGTTTGAGACACTTTATGGTAGAAAGTGCAGGTCTTCGATTTGTTGGAATGAAGTAGGGGATAGAAAGATTACGGGTCCGGAGATAATACAAGAAACTACCGAGAAAATCATCTAAATTCAACAACGATTGAAAACCGCCCAGAGTCGACAAAAGAGCTACGCGGACAGTAAAAGAAAAGATATAGAGTTTGAAATTGGAGAAATGGTCATGCTTAAGGTTTCACCTTGGAAAGGCGTTGTTCGATTTGGTAAACGGGGGAAACTAAATCCAAGGTACATTGGACCATTCAAGATTATAGATCGTGTCGGACCAGTAGCTTACCAACTAGAGCTACCTCAACAACTCGCGGCTGTACATAACACTTTTCACGTCTCGAATTTGAAGAAATGTTTTGCTAAAGAAGATCTCACTATTCCGTTGGACGAAATCCAAATCAATGAAAAACTTCAGTTCATTGAAGAACCCATCGAAATAATGGATTGTGAGGTTAAGAGACTTAAGTAAAACAAGATACCGATTGTTAAGGTTCGATGGAATGCTCGTAGAGGACCCGAGTTCACCTGGGAGCGTGAAGATCAGATGAAGAAGAAATACCCGCATCTATTTCCAGAAGATTCGTCAACACCTTCAACAGCTTAAAATTTCGGGACGAAATTTATTTAACGGGTAGGTACTGTAGTGACCCGAACTTTTCCATGTTTATATATCTTAATTGAGATTTATATTTACATAACTAAATGTTTCCAACGTGTTAAGCAATCAAACTTGTTAAGACTTGATTAAATGAAATAAGTTTCATATAGACAATTGATCACCCAAGTTGACCGGCGATTCACGAACGTTACAAAATTGTAAAAACTACATGTTGTGGTATATATAGACATATATATATGGTTAACATAAGATTATGATGAGTAAGTATCTCACTAAATATATTAACAATGTGTGATATACAAAAGAAAGAAGATTACTAAGTTAAGAAACTCGAAATGATATATATAACGATTATCGTTATGACAACGTCTTACTAGGTACATATGAATCATATTAAGATATTGATACACTTGGTTAATTATGTTAAATGATAAGTAAATATATCATTAAGGGTATTAACAATGAACTACATATGTAAAAATAAGACTACTAACTTAATGATTTCGAAACGAGACATATATGTAACGATTATCGTTGTAACGACATTTAACTGTATATATATCATACTAATATATAATATATATCATAATATCATGATAATGTAACAATTTAACATCTCATTTGATATAATAAACAATGGGTTAACAACATTTAACAAGATCGTTAACCTAAAGGTTTCAAAACAACATTTACATGTAACGACTAACGATGACTTAACGACTCAGTTAAAATGTATATACATGTAGTGTTTTAATATGTATTCATACACTTTTGAAAGACTTCAAGACACTTATCAAAATATTTCTACTTAACAAAAATGCTTACAATTACATCCTCGTTCAGTTTCATCAACAATTCTACTCGTATGCACCCGTATTCGTACTCGTACAATACACAGCTTTTAGATGTATGTACTATTGGTATATACACTCCAATGATTAGCTCTTAGCAGCCCATGTGAGTCACCTAACACATGTGAGAACCATAATTTGGCAACTAGCATGAAATATCTCATAAAATTACAAAAATATGAGTAATCATTCATGACTTATTTACATGAAAACAAAATTACATATCCTTTATATCTAATCCATATACCAACGACCAAAAACACCTACAAACACTTTCATTCTTCAATTTTCTTCATCTAATTGATCTCTCTCAAGTTCCATCTTCAAGTTCTAAGCGTTCTTCATAAATTCCATAAGTATAGTTTCATAAAAATCAAGAATACTATCAAGTTTGCAAGTTTACTTCCAAGCTTTCTAATCCATTCTAAGTAATCATCTAAGATCAAGGAACCTTTGTTATTTACATTAGGTTATCTTTCTAATTCAATGTAATATTCATATTTAAACTTTGATTCAATTTCTATAACTATAACAATCTTATTTCGAGTGAAAATCTTACTTGAACTGTTTTCGTGTCATGATTATGCTTCAAGAACTTTCAAGCCATCCAAGGATCCTTTGAAGCTAGATCCATTTTTCTCATTTCTAGTAGTTTTATCCAGAAAACTTGAGGTAGTAATGATGTTCATAACATAATTCGATTCATACATATAAAGCTATCTTATTCGAAGGTTTAAACTTGTAATCACTAGAACATAGTTTAGTTAATTCTAAACTTGTTCGCAAACAAAAGTTAATCCTTCTAACTTGACTTTTAAAATCAACTAAACACATGTTCTATATCTATATGATATGCTAACTTAATGATTTAAAACCTGGAAACACGATGAACACCATAAAATCGGATATACGCCGTCGTAGTGAAACCGGGGGCTGTTTTGGGTTGGATAATTAAAAACTATGATAAACTTTGATTTAAAAGTTGTTCTTCTGAAAAAATGATTTTTCATATGAACATGAAACTATATCCAAAAATCAAGGTTAAACTCAAAGTGGAAGTATGTTTTCTAAAATGGTCATCTAGACGTCGTTCTTTCGACTGAAATGACTACCTTTACAAAAACGACTTGTAACTTATATTTCTGACTATAAACCTATACTTTTTCTGTTTAGATTCATAAAATAGAGTTCAATATGAAACCATAGCAATTTGATTCACTCAAAACAGATTTAAAATGAAGAAGTTATGGGTAAAACAAGATTGGATATTTTTGATCTTTTTAGCTATGGGAAATGTTTAACAAATCTATACAAATCATATCCTAGCTAACTTATATTGTATTATACATGTATTCTAATACATTATGTAATCTTGGGATACCATAGACACGTATGCAAATGTTTTGACATATCATATCGACCCATGTATATATATTATTTGGAACAACCATAGACACTCTATATGCAGTAATGTTGGAGTTAGCTATACAGGGTTGGGGTTGATTCCAAAAATATATATACTTTGAGTTGTGATCTAGCCTGAGACGTGTATACACTGGGTCGTGGATTGATTCAAGATAATATATATCGATTTATTTCTGTACATCTAACTGTGGACAACTAGTTGTAGGTTATTAACGAGGACAGCTGACTTAATACACTCAAATCTTTAAAACATAATAAAAATGGTTGTAATTATATTTTGATCATACTTTGATATATATGTACTTATTTGTATAGGTTCGTGAATCGATCTGTGGCCAAGTCTTATTTCCGAGGAAGGAAATATCTGTGAAAGTGAGTTATAGTCCCACTTTTAAAATCCAATATTTTTGGGATGAGAATACATGCAGGTTTTATAAATGATTTACAAAATAGACACAAGTACGTGAAACTACATTCTATGGTTGAATTATCGAAATCGAATATGCCCCTTTTTATTAAGTCTGGTAATCTAAGAATTAGGGAACAGACACCCTAATTGACGCGAATCCTAAAGATAGATCTATTGGGCCTAACAAACCCCATCCAAAGTACCGGATGCTTTAGTACTTCGAAATTTATATCATATCCGAAGGGTGTCCCCGGAATGATGGGGATATTCTTATATATGCATCTTGTTAATGTCGGTCACCAGGTGTTCACCATATGAATGATTTTTATCTCTATGTATGGGATGTGTATTGAAATATGAAATCTTGTGGTCTATTGTTACGATTTGATATATATAGGTTAAACCTTTAACTCACCAATATTTTTGTTAACGTTTAAAGCATGTTTATTCTCAGGTGAATACTAAGAGCTTCTGCTGTTGCATACTAAAATAATGACAAGATTTGGAGTCCATGTTTGTATGATATTGTGTAAAAACTGCATTCAAGAAACATATGTCAATGTAATATATTTCTATTGTAAACCATTATGTAATGGTCATGTGTAAACAGTATATTTTAGATTATCATTATTTGATAATCTACGTAATGCTTTTAAGACCTTTATTGATAAAATAAAGGTTATGGTTGTTTTAAAAATGAATGCAGTCTTTGAAAAACGTCTCATATAGAGGTCAAAACCTCGCAACGAAATCAATTAATATGGAACGTTTATAATCAATATGAACGGGACATTTCATTTTAGATTTTATGGTTTAAGGGTTAGAGTTTAGAGTTTAGGGGTTAGAGTTTGGAGTTTAGGGGTTAGGGGTTTATGGTTAGGGTTAGGGCGTAGGTTTTAGGGTTTATGTGGGTCAGAATGTGTTGACCGGAACCCTTTCTATCGAAAAAAGTCACATACACGAATCAGAATTTAACCATGGCTAAGAATGTACCTCTTTAAGTTTATCATCGACAATAATAACAAATGAACCATGAATGAACATGTAATCTAATTCCTTGGAAAATAATTCCTTCAGAATGCAATTCCCTTAGCGTATTTCATTTCATTCAAAAATATTCCGCGAGCAAAACGGGGGCCTTAGATATTTCAATATGTGAAGGTCATACTCCGACAAAGTATTTATAGTATATACCCAATTATTGATGATATTTTAAGCAGTTCCAAAGGCACAAGCCAAGTATGAAGTAATATGTCCATAACATTATGTAATATTTACAATGACCCGTTTTATTCTAGCTTTGTGTATTATAATGATAATACTATAATAGTATCTATTATGGGTGTCGTTTTGACCCTTAGTATCTATTTGAGTGCTTTAAAATTAAAGATGAGTGTAAAGTGTAGCTAATGATTTAAATATGCATAGTTATAGTGCTCGGTAAAAATTTATTTAGATGAGTGAATAGATACAACTTGCTTTATGCAACCAATGTGAAACTCTTTCAAGTAGATCTTTGAAGCTGGAACGTGAAAATTATAGAAAATCAACCGAAACACTAAGAAATATGTTTAGAGATTGTGATTCTTTTATTCTATCAATTGTGTGATATGTAACTAAATAAAATATACATATAATTTTAAAATGTGTTACTCCATTACATCAGATTTCTATCAAGATCCATCCAATTCTCGACTATTACTCCACAATATAATGTTTCAATACTGTTAAATTTGGATGTCCTTACACTATTTTAACTTATTTCAAGTTCAACATATCAATTATCAAATACTCCGTAATGCGTAATAATCAATATTCAATACTCAATAAATTGAATACTCAATAAATTACCAACGAGCTTATAGCTCAGTGGTACCCGATGCCTTTGATCCCTGGGCCCACAGTGGGGGAAGCTTTGATCCGAAGAAAGGCGCAAGTTCGATTCTCAGTCTGGGCGCCCCGCATGGAATTATTTCTCCCTCCGGGGGGAAATTTGTGAAGTGTTTCGGGGGTCTAGCTAGCTGGGGTAAAAATCGCCTTGCCGTCACTGTGGTACCTGGGAGGATGTACTTTGCCGACACAGGTCTCTTTCGGGATGGGATTGGTGGGTGCTACGGCACACAGGGTTAGCGTGTCCCTGCCAACTTACACGTTTGATCCGAATACTCAATAAATTAGCCCGATTCTACTTTACTATAACAATTTTTTTTTAAGAATACCACGAATTCGCGAGTCCTTAACTAGTATATATATTATATTATATTATGTTATATTATATTATAAGAGACCAATGATATAATTTACTCTAAATAAATTAAATGTAAAGAAAACAACTTTTTTTTAACTAGAGTTGTGATTAATTTTCTTTATTTAAAAATAATAAAATAAAATCTAACTAACACCGTAACATACCTGGTAACATCAATGAAAACGACAAACTTCACCGTTTCACACAAAGGCAAAAATTCCCCAAATTATCAAACAAAAATTTCACAACAGCCGTACGTTCATCTCCTCTCTCTGATCATCTCCGACCATCGATCACAACTACCAGTCTCTTTCCCATCTACTGTACGTACTACGCTTAAGTTTTGTGTTTTCACTTCAATAAATTGATTTTTTTGAATGTAATATGAAATGTTCGTTTGTATTTCTCTTGATAGAAATCCTTGAGAATGGATAATTTAACCTTTATTGTTTAGCTCTAGGTTTCGATCAATATTATACGGTGTTCGGATTAACTTAGATTTTAGGCTTAAGCAAATTAGCTAACTTATGTGTTTGGATAAGCTCATAAGCTCTTTTATGAGACCATAAATCTATTACTTAAGCTCCAATTTAGGAGATTATTGTGGCTTGTAATTTTATAGATTATATAATTCATAAAGCTAAAGGTGTATTTGATTGCAGAAAATTACTTGTGTTTTTAGAAAGGAAAAACATTTTAAAACTACTTATAGTAAGTTATTGCTGAGTTCTCCTTTTCCAGTAAATATTGATTATATTTATATGTTTTTAAGCTTTTCCATGATTTTTTTTTATCTGAATTATTATATCGTGTTGGTGGTAAAGGTACAGTCTTATTCATTGTGAATCTTCACAGCTGATTACCTATCTGTAAAAAGTAAGCAATCTCCTACATCAAAATGACAGACTACATACCTTTTGAAATCCAATCTCATATCATCAAAATGCTTCCCATCATATCAATAGTTCAATGCAGATCCGTTTCAAAATCATGGAAGTTTTTTATTGATAGCTCCGAGTTTATCACTGATTACAACGTCCTCCACACTCAACCCCAACGAATACTCATAGGCTATGTTGACTCGGATGAGGAGAAACATATTTCTCTTGTTGATGATGACGATACTTTTCCTTGGCAGAAGCATTCATTGAGTGTTCCTGCGACCATTAAGAAACTTTATGAACCAAGATTAGTTGGTTGCTCTCAAGGTTTGTTTTGCTTCTTCAGCTACATGGAAAAACCAAGCGATTTTGAAACGAAGACAGCCGTTCTTTGGAACCCTGCAATCAGAAAATCTATTGATATTGTTGTGCCTAATGTTTTAGATTGGCCTTATCAAACTTTTGTTGGTTTTGGGGTTTGTCCTCGCACTAATGACCCTAAGCTTGTCAAGATTTCAAATAATCGTAATCCATTGGAAATCGACTACTCTATACCGTGCATCCCTTGGCAAGTTGAGGTATTTACGTTAAGTTCTGGGATTTGGAGGAGTCCATTAATCAATGTGCCTCGTAAAGCAATTGTATTGTCACAGTCTCTTGAAGTTATTGATGGGTTTATATATTGGCTTGCTTATAAGAGGATTAGAAACATTGACCTTACATGGTGTAATTTGATTATGTCCTTTGATGTTACAAGTGAAGAATTTAATGAAGTTTACCTACCCAATAGTTTAACATATGACCGTAGCATAGATTTGTATTCGTCTACCCTTAAGGAGTCTCTTGTTGTGCTTGAGTTCGATAATGGGAGGGAAGTTTATGGTGTATGGATGATGGAACACGGTGTTTCAAAATCGTTTACAAAGTTGTACAATATTAACACACCAAATGCATGGATCGGAAATGTAATTGGATTTAGGAATAGCGGTGAACCTATAGTTCAAATGATATATGGTTTTGAAGAACGAGGTGCACTTGTTGTTTATGATCCTCACTCGGAAAACGTGAATTATATTGGAATTTGTGGGAAGGGATTTACATTCTTTGGTAGTTCCTATGTGGAAACACCACTTCTACTTAATCAGTGAGATTGTTGTTTTATTTTGACAAAAATTGAGCAGAAAAATGATGTTTACATTATAAAGTGTGGAGCTAAGAATATACACCTTTTGGAGAAGGCGATCAAGGTATGGAGAATTTAGTGCAACTATTGTTCAGATTAGTTGAAGTTAATGAAAATGTAGATAAATTACATATCAATTGATGCATGTGTCACCACTCTGAGGTCAACATGTATGGATTTTGATGATGCATCTCGTATTTTATGCACAAACTTGTTCAAAGTCGGGTGAATTTTATTTTTGTTATCATGACATGACAGCAAATATGTTATTCCCTTATAGCAATACAAGTTGATCTGCCATCTGTTATGTAGTTTCATTGTTTCAAGTCCCCTAGTCCAAAGTTAAAAAAACGTTGATATGAATCATATGATGCCTAAATCCTTCTAGATTAATGTAATATCTCAAAACCAACCAGAAACTAAAACAAATTACTGCAGATTTACAGATGAAATCTATATTTGTGTACATCTTATGAGGCATTGACTTTGAAGGTCTCTGTCAGCCCTCACATAGATGCTTAAGATGCTCACATAAATATAGCATTAGTAATATACTGTAGATTTTTGGAAATAAGATAAAAATTGTATAGGTGGATATATATAACTACATAATAAATGCTTTCAGAAATTGAGTTATGAACTCGGTTTTGGATTGGTGGAGGATTGAGTGTGGCAATTATGACCCTTACATGAGTTGGTTTGTGTTACTTTGTGTTTATTGAGTCAAATGGGTGAGCTAAATATAATAGCTAAATGGAAATGGGTCAAATGAGGTTGATAGTCGGTCAAAATGCATATAACTTCTAAATCTTTTTTATTAAAATTGCATATTATGGTAAAATAGTTGTATAGCCTCTATGATCACATTAACACATTAACACATCTAATTATTATAAAATCTTTAACCAAAGAAAAGGATAATTTTGCAAGTCTGCCAAATCTGACCCATTTTAACCTGCACTATATGACCCATGCTGCTGCATCCTTTGACCGGTAAATGGACCAGCCCATATTGTCACCCCAAAAATAGTTAAATACAAATATCTACATTCCATGTTAAGTATCCTGCCCTGCCCATATTGGCGAATGTGAACAAACAGCAATTGTGAAGTCTTGAGTTCAAGTTCCCTGACATTTTGCCTTTTTCAAAGAAAAGTCCGCTGTATTTGAGTGATAAAAAAGGAGAAAGAGGTGCCTAATGTGCTAAAAAAATCACCAATTCTAAGTTGTTGTTGGCTTTGGGGTTTATCAAGATTACTTGCATTCCTAATTGACAATACAATACTATAATTTGCATACCTTTGCAAGTTAAGGTTTATGCATTTAGCTTAGGGGCTTGGAGGAGCTCATCTAATAGTAGTCCTCGTAAGTCACTTGAATTTACACATAACCAGGTAGGCGTAGAGTAGGGATGGCAATGGCCACCCGATCTGGTGGATATCCACCCGCTTCGTGATGAATATGGATGAACCTAAATGGATATGAATACGGATATGGATGAACCTAAATGGATATGGATATGGATATGGACATGGATGAAAAGTTTCATCCATGGATATATCCATTACCACTCGAAATACATATAGAAATACATAAATATAGATATATGTTTACATATTTACTATTTACAAGTTCATTTACCATTAGATTTACATTATATTTTCAACTCTATAATGAAATAACTAGAATATATTACTATAAAACACGTCTATCTAACAAAATAAACTTACAAATTTCATGTTATATTCATTTTTGCTATACTACGTTTTTATTTTAATCGCATATTAGAAAATATTATAACAAAATTTTAATATCCATTGGATATCCATTAACCCGCTTAATCCATTTGATATGGATATGGATATGGATGGATGACGTGAAGCTAAATGGATATGGATATGGATATGGATGACAAAAATTAAATGGATATGGATATGGATACGGCATCACCCGATCCATATTCGATCCATCGACATCCCTAGCATAGACAGGTTAATATTTTGGCTTGCTATTGATACGAATCATAGAGGTGATGCATATTATTTGGATTACTTTATTTTATCATTTGATACGATATCTAAAGAATTTTCAGGAGTTTAGTAACTATAAATTGATTATATGTTTATAATAAGTTAAGGATATCTCTTGTGACCCTTGAAACTAGGGGTGGTCAGTATTTGGTTTGAAACCGTGGAACCCGAAAACCAAACCGAAACCAAACCGGAAAAAAACCAAACCGAATTTGAAAAACGGTTTTCGGATCGAGTCAAACCGAAACCGAATTTGAATTCGGTTTTTGGTTCGGTTTTCGGTTTTGAAAATTCTGAATTCGGTTTAACCGAAAACCGAATTCAAACCCGAATTAAAAATATTTATATATTTAATTTGTATATTTATATTTTAATGTCATTATAATTTTGGATCCAATCAATAAACTATGTTCTCACCCATATGACGATTTGGTAACTTACATTATAATTATGTTACTCACATTATTATGTTCTTTTTCTTAATAACAGAAGTAGTAAACGTCATAATTAAGCTGTAAATATTAATAAATCATCGAAATCTTAATAATTTAATAGTACACCATTGTTTTAGGATATAAATAACGAAGAAATCAGTAACGCCACAATTAAACTACCATCGTTCTCAGTTTTTCCTTAATATTCGGTTTTAACCGAAAACCGAACCGAATCCAAATTCGAATTCGGTTTTCGGTTCGGTTCGGTTCGGTTCGGTTTTAACTTTAAATTCGGTTTTCGGTTCGGTTTTCGATTTTGCTCAAAAAAAAATTAAAACCGAATACACCGAACCGAACAAACCGAACAAACCGAAAACCGAACCGATGAACACCCCTACTTGAAACCAATATATATTTTGGTGGAGAAACTAGAGGATGGAAAATGGTGCTCCAAACTTACTAGAAAAGTTACAACAACAACAATACCCAATCCCATTAGAGTGGGGTATGGGGAAGGTGAGATGTAGACAATCCTTCCTCTATCCTAGAATAAAGAGAAATCATTTCTCCACCCCGAGTTAAACACTCACAAGAGCGGAGAAAGTCCTCTCTCTCACTATTCGACGGGTAAAGAGATTGCTTTTAAGGGGACCTCCGGCCATAAAGAATGAAAAAAAGAAAAAAAAAGAAAAATTTATATATATATATATATATATATATATATATATATATATATATATATATATATATATATATATATATATATATATATATATATATATATATATAGTAATAATAAATAAGAAAATAAAAAAATAAAATAAACGGAGACGCCATGAAAATGGTAGAATCAAATTTTCATAGGTTTTACATCTTGCCTGGAGTTCAATTTGGGCTCTAAGCGGCAGTTAAGTCGCCAATAAATCGACGCTTGCTAAGCCTCGCTTAACAGAACCGTGTATATGTGTGTATACATATAAATAATAATAATAATACTCATATACATACATACATACATACATACATACATACATACATACATACATACATACATACATACATACATACATACATACATACATACATACATACATACATACATACATACATACATACGTACGTACATTCAAACATCCGTATCTAAACAATACATAAAACAAACACACATGAAACATACAAGCGTACATATAAACCTACCTACAAAGACAGAAACATACAAACACACTAACAAACCTACATCCATAAACATACAAACATAGAAACAAACATAAGCATACTTACATACGCATACATACAAAAACATACAAACATCCTTAAACATGCACAAAGCAACCATATATGCACACATATAAAATACATACCCAAAAAGCAACCGTACCTAAACATGCACACAACCATACCCTAAACCCTAAACATGCGTCCAAACATTCACGAAACTCCGTACAAACACAAACATACCAGCACACACATTCAAACCCAAAACCAAGCCGGGGTCCTGGATAAAAGCAAAGCACGGAATACCCGATACATGAAGATAAATATGTACACAAACAATCATACAAAGATCACTACAATGGAAGACACAAACACACAATCCCCCAAACCCACATACTCACACGCCCCTACCCGCGTACACACAAATAAACCAAAGCCTACTCGTCTATTCTAATTCTAGCCCTCCACGCATTCCTATCAGAAGTCATATCCTCGGTCAATAAAAGCTCCTTCAAGTCGAGCTTTATTCTATCCTCCCACCTACGTGTGGGTCTACCCCTTCTCCTTACACCGTCAACTGTAAGTGCCTCGACTCTTCTAACAGGTGCATTAAGCGGTCGCCTCCTCACATGCCCAAACCATCGAAGCCGTTCTTCTCTTAGCTTGTCGATGATGCTTCTAACTTTCAGGTTCTCCCTAAAAACACTATTTGGGATCATATCCAACATCGTCTTCCCACATGTCCACCTAAGCATCCTCATCTCTGCCACCTCCATCCTTCTCTCTTGCGCCTTCGTCATTGGCCAACATTCTGATCCGTATAACATGGCAGGTCTAATTGTCACCTTGAAGAATTTCCCTTTCAGCTTTAAAGGGATCTTCCTGTCGCATAAGACTCCGGTCGCTGCCCTCCACTTCACCCACCCTACTTTGATACGGTGAGACACGTCTTCATCTATCCTCCCCGATTTGTGGAGCATCGAGCCTAAGTACCTAAACGATGTTTGTAGATGCAAGATCTGGTCTCCAATGCAGATGTTCACCCCATCATCTTGTTCATCAGATTTTCTATCAAAATCACATCTAAGATATTCCGTCTTTTGTCTACTAATTTGTAGACCATTAGCTTCTAAGGCCACCCTCCATTGCTCCAGTCTTCTATTAAGTTCCTCCTTAGATTCGGAAACAAGCACAATGTCATCAGCAAAAATTAGGCACCAAGGGATACACTCTTGTATTCCTCGAGAAAGCTCATCAAGGATCAAAGCGAAAAGAAAAGGGCTAAGGGCCGATCCCTGATGTGTAGTGACCCGAACTTTTCCATGTTTATATATATTAATTGAGATTGATATTTACATGATTAAATGTTTCCAACATCTTAAGCAATCAAACTTGTTAAGACTTGATTAATTGAAATATGTTTCATATAGACAATTGACCACCCAAGTTGATCGGTGATTCACGAACGTTAAAACTTGTAAAAACTATATGATGACATATATATGGATATATATATATATATATAGTTAACATTATACTATGATAAGAAAACATATCATAAAGTATATTAACAATGAACTACATATGTAAAAACAAGACTACTAACTTAATGATTTTTAAACGAGACATATATGTAACGATTATCGTTGTAAAGACATTTAATGTATATATATCATATTAAGAGATATTCATACATGATAATATCATGATAATATAATAATTTAAAATCTCATTTGATATTATAAACATTGGGTTAACAACATTTAACAAGATCGTTAACCTAAAGGTTTCAAAACAACACTTACATGTAACGACTAACGATGACTTAACGACTCAGTTAAAATGTATATACATGTAGTGTTTTAATATGTATTTATACACTTTTGAAAGACTTCAAGACACTTATCAAAATACTTCTACTTAACAAAAATGCTTACAATTACATCCTCGTTCAGTTTCATCAACAATTCTACTCGTATGCACCCGTATTCATACTCGTACAATACACAGCTTTTAGATGTATGTACTATTGGTATATACACTCCAATGATCAGCTCTTAGCAGCCCATGTGAGTCACCTAACACATGTGGGAACCATCATTTGGCAACTAGCATGAAATATCTCATAAAATTACAAAAATATGAGTAATCATTCATGACTTATTTACATGAAAACAAAATTACATATCCTTTATATCTAATCCATACACCAATGACCAAAAACACCTACAAACACTTTCATTCTTCAATTTACTTCATCTAATTGATCTCTCTCAAGTTCTATCTTCAAGTTCTAAGTGTTCTTCATAAATTCCAAAAGTTCTAGTTTCATAAAATCAAGAATACTTTCAAGTTTGCTAGCTCACTTCCAATCTTGTAAGGTGATCATCCAACCTCAAGAAATCTTTGTTTCTTACAGTAGGTTATCATTCTAATACAAGGTAATAATCATATTCAAACTTTGGTTCAATTTCTATAAGTATAACAATCTTATTTCAAGTGATGATCTTACTTGAACTTGTTTTCGTGTCATGATTCTGCTTCAAGAACTTCGAGCCATCCAAGGATCCATTGAAGCTAGATCCATTTTTCTCTTTTCCAGTAGGTTTATCCAAGGAAATTAAGGTAGTAATGATGTTCATAACATCATTCGATTCATACATATAAAGCTATCTTATTCGAAGGTTTAAACTTGTAATCACTAGAACATAGTTTAGTTAATTCTAAACTTGTTCGCAAACAAAAGTTAATCCTTCTAACTTGACTTTTAAAATCAACTAAACACATGTTCTATATCTATATGATATGCTAACTTAATGATTTAAAACCTGGAAACACGAAAAACACCGTAAAACCGGATTTACGCCGTCGTAGTAACACCGCGGGCTGTTTTGGGTTAGTTAATTAAAAACTATGATAAACTTTGATTTAAAAGTTGTTATTCTGAGAAAATGATTTTTATTATGAACATGAAACTATATCCAAAAATTATGGTTAAACTCAAAGTGGAAGTATGTTTTCTAAAATGGTCATCTAGACGTCGTTCTTTCGACTGAAATGACTACCTTTACAAAAACGACTTATAACTTATTTTTCCGACTATAAACCTATACTTTTTCTGTTTAGATTCATAAAATAGAGTTCAATATGAAATCATAGCAATTTGATTCACTCAAAACGGATTTAAAATGAAGAAGTTATGGGTAAAACAAGATTGGATAATTTTTCTCATTTTAGCTACGTGAAAATTGGTAACAAATCTATTCCAACCATAACTTAATCAACTTGTATTGTATATTATGTAATCTTGAGATACCATAGACACGTATACAATGTTTCGACCTATCATGTCGACACATCTATATATATTTCGGAACAACCATAGACACTCTATATGTGAATGTTGGAGTTAGCTATACAGGGTTGAGGTTGATTCCAAAATATATATAGTTTGAGTTGTGATCAATACTGAGATACGTATACACTGGATCGTGGATTGATTCAAGATAATATTTATCGATTTATTTCTGTACATCTAACTGTGGACAACTAGTTATAGGTTACTAACGAGGACAGCTGACTTAATAAACTTAAAACATCAAAATATATTAAAAGTGTTGTAAATATATTTTGAACATACTTTAATATATATGTATATATTGTTATAGGTTCGTGAATCAACAGTGGCCAAGTCTTACTTTCCGACGAAGTAAAAATCTGTGAAAGTGAGTTATAGTCCCACTTTTAAAATCTAATATTTTTGGGATGAGAATACATGCAGGTTTTATAAATGATTTACAAAATAGACACAAGTACGTGAAACTACATTCTATGGTTGAATTATCGAAATCGAATATGCCCCTTTTTATTAAGTCTGGTAATCTAAGAATTAGGGAACAGACACCCTAATTGACGCGAATCCTAAAGATAGATCTATTGGGCCTAACAAACCCCATCCAAAGTACCGGATGCTTTAGTACTTCGAAATTTATATCATATCCGAAGGGTGTCCCGGAATGATGGGGATATTCTTATATATGCATCTTGTTAATGTCGGTTACCAGGTGTTCACCATATGAATGACTTTTATCTCTATGTATGGGATGTGTATTGAAATATGAAATCTTGTGGTCTATTATTATGATTTGATATATATAGGTTAAACCTATAACTCACCAACATTTTTGTTGACGTTTTAAGCATGTTTATTCTCAGGTGATTATTAAGAACTTCCGCTGTTGCATACTAAAATAAGGACAAGATTTGGAGTCCATGTTTGTATGATATTGTGTAAAAACTGCATTCAAGAAACTGATTTCGATGTAACATATTTGTATTGTAAACCATTATGTAATGGTCGTGTGTAAACAGGATATTTTAGATTATCATTATTTGATAATCTACGTAAAGCTTTTTAAACCTTTATTTATGAAATAAAGGTTATGGTTTGTTTTAAAAATGAATGCAGTCTTTGAAAAACGTCTCATATAGAGGTCAAAACCTCGCAACGAAATCAATTAATATGGAACGTTTTTAATCAATAAGAACGGGACATTTCAGTTGGTATCAGAGCGTTGGTCTTAGAGAACCAGAATTTTGCATTAGTGTGTCTTATCGAGTTTGTTATGATGCATTAGTGAGTCTGGACTTCGACCGTGTTTACTTGAAAAATGATTGCTTAACAAATTTTGTTGGAAACTATATATTTTTAACATGTGAATATTATGTGATATATTAATCTCTTAACGCGTTTGATATTATGTGATAGATGTCTACCTCTAGAACAAGTCCCATTGACTCACCTAATAATAATGAAGAGTCAAATGTAAATTGGAATGATTCGTGGACTGATTCACAAGTTCCCGAAGAGGAACCGGAAGAAGAGTCGGAACCGGAAGAAGAATCGGAACCGGAAGAAGAAATAGAACCGGTGGGGGAAATAATAAAACGGTTAAGTAAAAGAGAATCCTCAACCAACCGACCAAAGTTAATTATGGTCAATGGTATTTCCGCCAAGGAAGCAAAATATTGGGAGGATTACCAATTCTCCGATGAATCGGATTCCGACGAGAATTCCGATGATGTTATAGAAATTACCCCAACTGAATTTAAAAAGGCAAAAGAAAATAATAAGGGAAAGGGCATAAAAATAGAGAAATCTAATTCCAACCCCGATGAACTTTATATGTATCGTCAACCCCCGAAGTCCTTAAGTTGTAACAATGACCCGGGAACCTCTAAACCACCAGGTTTTTCTAAACCAATGTGGACAACGACGGCTCGTATTAGGGGAACATCATATATCCCTAGAAACTTGGCAAAACGAACCAAAACCGAAGAAGAAGAAACGAGCGAGTCGGGATAAGATAGTTGTATTCGTGTGGTGTAATATATGTAATATAGTGTTCTTATGCTTTATGATATATGTAAAAATTGCTTGTATTAATAAGTATTTTTTTTTATGAAACTAACTCTTGTCTATTTTACAGTTTAAAAACACAAAATGGATAGACAACCCAATATTTTAAGAGACCTACCCGGAGACATGATTGATGAAATCTTGTCTAGAGTCGGCCAGAATTCTTCGGCACAACTATTTAAGGCGAGATCAGTTTGTAAGACATTCGAAGAACGTTCCAAGAATGTCTTGGTTTATAAGAGACTTTCGTTTGAAAGATGGGGGATATCACATTGGGAAACCCATAAGTTACGATGTGTTTACTTTGACGCATATATTGCGGGGAACCCAAATGCTATTTTTCGCAACGGGTTAAGAAATTATTTTGACTCAATATATCCGAATATTGGACTTCGTGATTTAGAAAAAGTGGCTAACATGCAACATAAAGAAGCATGTTATGCTTACGGATTAGTAACGTTCGCTTCTCACCAAAGTGAGAACAAGAACATCGGGCTACAACTATTAAACAAAACGTTTCCACAAGTGACGGAGTCGGTAATTGGGGTAAGAAATGAGGTTTTTAGATTATTACGGGACTGTTGGACATTACGTAACCCTCGTCCCTTTGATGACGTTACAACACGCTGTCTTATCAACGGCCATAACGGTTATGTTGCACAAGACCAAGGATGGGAAGTAGTCCTAGTAAAACCAGAATGCATGACTTGTTTCTGGACGTATGAATTACGTGTCTTTATTGCCTTTGCTGAATGACTTGTGTACTAGCTAGAATTGTCTTCACAACTATCTTGTATCAAAGTTATTGTGTGCTATATTTCATGCTTTATGTAAAATAAGCGGTATTGTAAGTTTGTAAAATATTGTATAAAAGTTCGAACGCGAAATATTATTACAATCAGTTTTTCATATAGAATTGTAGTAGTTGAATTGTATATTAGCTACTAAGTATGAACTTAACGGGTAGGTACTACCCGAATTTAAACTTATAAAACGCTAATATGAAGAAAAAGCTTTTATAAATGAGTTCATATTATGCTACGAAATACTATTAACTACTCTTAATATTCTGTATGATTAACTTGTTCCATTTAACTATTTTGAAGGAAATGGCACCGACTACTCGACACACCGTGAATATGAATGAAGAGGAATTCCGTACTTTTCTAGCTTCAAACATAGCCGCAGTACAGGCTGCGCTACATACCAACAATAACCTTGGATCTAGCAGTACAGGAAATCGTGTAGGATGCACCTACAAAGAATTCACTGCCTGCAAACCTTTGGAATTTGATGGAACCGAAGGACCGATCGGATTGAAACGGTGGACCGAGAAGGTTGAATCGGTGTTTGCCATAAGTAAGTGTACTGAAGAGGACAAAGTGAAGTACGCTACGCATACCTTCACAGGTTCTGCGTTAACATGGTGGAATACCTATCTAGAGCAAGTGGGACAAGATGATGCGTACGCACTACCGTGGTCAGCATTCAAGCACTTGATGAACGAGAAGTACCGTCCCAGAACCGAGGTCAATAAGCTCAAGACAGAACTTAGAGGGTTACGAACCCAAGGATTTGATATTACCACGTACGAAATACGATTCACAGAATTGTGCCTATTGTGTCCGGGAGCATTCGAAGATGAGGAAGAGAAGATCGACGCGTTTGTGAAAGGATTACCGGAAAGAATCCAAGAAGATATAAGTTCACACGAGCCCGCCTCCATACAACAGGCATGTAGAATGGCTCACAAACTAGTGAACCAGATTGAAGAAAGAATTAAAGAACAGACTGCTGAAGAGGCCAATGTGAAGCAAGTCAAAAGAAAGTGGGAGGAAAACGGTGATAAGAATCACCAATACAACAACAACAACAATTACAACAATAATCGCAACAATTATCCCAACAATCGCAACATCAATCGCAACTACAACAAACGGCCCAACAACAACAACAACAACAACAACAACAACAACAACAGCAACTACAACAATCATCCCAACAACAATAATAACCGCAACAACAACAACAATCAGAAGCAGCTATGCCAAAGGTGTGAAAAGAATCACTCAGGGTTCTGCACCAAATTTTGCAACAAGTGTAAAAGAAATGGTCATAGCGCGGCGAAGTGTGAGGTCTACGGACCAGGGGTTAATAGAACGAAAGGAACAAATGGTGTCGGAACGAGTAATGGCGGAGCAAGTAGTGTCGGAGCAAGTTATGCCAATGTAGTTTGTTATAAATGTGGAAAACCAGGCCACATTATTAGAAATTGCCCGAACCAGGAGAACACGAATGGACAAGGCCGTGGAAGAGTTTTCAATATTAATGCGGTAGAGGCACAGGAAGACCCGGAGCTTGTTACGGGTACGTTTCTTATTGACAATAAATCTGCTTACGTTTTATTTGATTCGGGTGCGGATAGAAGCTATATGAGTAGAGATTTTTGTGCTAAATTAAGTTGTCCATTGACGCCTTTGGATAGTAAATTTTTACTCGAATTAGCAAATGGTAAATTAATTTCAGCAGATAATATATGTCGGAATCGAGAAATTAAACTGGTTAGCGAAACATTTAAGATTGATTTGATACCAGTAGAGTTAGGGAGTTTTGATGTGATAATCGGTATGGACTGGTTGAAAGAAGTGAAAGCGGAGATCGTTTGTTACAAAAATGCAATTCGCATTATACGAGAAAAAGGAAAACCCTTAATGGTGTACGGAGAAAAGGGCAACACGAAGCTACATATTATTAGTAATTTGAAGGCACAAAAACTAATAAGAAAAGGTTGCTATGCTGTTCTAGCACACGTCGAGAAAGTACAAACTGAAGAAAAGAGCATCAATGATGTTCCCATTGCAAAAGAATTTCCCGATGTATTTCCGAAAGAATTACCGGGATTACCCCCACATCGATCCGTTGAATTTCAAATAGATCTTGTACCAGGAGCTGCACCAATAGCTCGTGCTCCTTACAGACTCGCACCCAGCGAGATGAAAGAACTGCAAAGCCAATTACAAGAACTTTTAGAGCGTGGTTTCATTCGACCAAGCACATCACCGTGGGGAGCTCCTGTTTTGTTTGTCAAGAAGAAAGATGGTACATTCAGGTTGTGTATCGACTACCGAGAGTTGAACAAACTTACCATCAAGAACCGCTACCCACTACCGAGAATCGACGACTTATTTGATCAACTACAAGGCTCGTATGTTTATTCAAAGATTGACTTACGTTCCGGGTATCATCAAATGAGGGTGAAAGAAGATGATATTCCAAAGACTGCTTTCAGAACACGTTACGGTCATTACGAGTTTATGGTCATGCCGTTTGGTTTAACTAATGCACCAGCTGTGTTCATGGACCTTATGAACCGAGTGTGTGGACCATACCTTGACAAGTTTGTCATTGTTTTCATTGATGACATACTTATTTACTCAAAGAATGACCAAGAACACGGTGAACATTTGAGAAAGGTGTTAGAAGTATTGAGGAAGGAAGAATTGTACGCTAAGTTTTCAAAGTGTGCATTTTGGTTGGAAGAAGTTCAATTCCTCGGTCACATAGTGAACAAAGAATGTATTAAGGTGGATCCGGCAAAGATAGAAACTGTTGAAAAGTGGGAAACCCCGAAAACTCCGAAACACATACGCCAGTTTTTAGGACTAGCTGGTTACTACAGAAGGTTCATCCAAGACTTTTCCAGAATAGCAAAACCCTTGACTGCATTAACGCATAAAGGGAAGAAATTTGAATGGAATGATGAACAAGAGAAAGCATTTCAGTTATTGAAGAAAAAGCTAACTACGGCACCTATATTGTCATTGCCTGAAGGGAATGATGATTTTGTGATTTATTGTGATGCATCAAAGCAAGGTCTCGGTTGTGTATTAATGCAACGAACGAAGGTGATTGCTTATGCGTCTAGACAATTGAAGATTCACGAACAAAATTATACGACGCATGATTTGGAATTAGGCGCGGTTGTTTTTGCATTAAAGACTTGGAGGCACTACTTATATGGGGTCAAAAGTATTATATATACCGACCACAAAAGTCTTCAACACATATTTAATCAGAAACAACTAAATATGAGGCAGCGTAGGTGGATTGAATTATTGAATGATTACGACTTTGAGATTCGTTACCACCCGGGGAAGGCAAATGTGGTAGCCGATGCCTTGAGCAGGAAGGACAGAGAACCCATTCGAGTAAAATCTATGAATATAATGATTCATAATAACATTACTACTCAAATAAAGGAGGCGCAACAAGGAGTTTTAAAAGAGGGAAATTTAAAGGATGAAATACCCAAAGGATCAGAGAAGCATCTTAATATTCGGGAAGACGGAACCCGGTATAGGGCTGAAAGGATTTGGGTACCAAAATTTGGAGATATGAGAGAAATGGTACTTAGAGAAGCTCATAAAACCAGATACTCAATACATCCTGGAACGGGGAAGATGTACAAGGATCTCAAGAAACATTTTTGGTGGCCGGGTATGAAAGCCGATGTTGCTAAATACGTAGGAGAATGTTTGACGTGTTCTAAGGTCAAAGCTGAGCATCAGAAACCATCAGGTCTACTTCAACAACCCGAAATCCCGGAATGGAAATGGGAAAATATTACCATGGATTTCATCACTAAATTGCCAAGGACTGCAAGTGGTTTTGATACTATTTGGGTAATAGTTGATCATCTCACCAAATCAGCACACTTCCTACCAATAAGAGAAGATGACAAGATGGAGAAGTTAGCACGACTGTATTTGAAGGAAATCGTCTCCAGACATGGAATACCAATCTCTATTATCTCTGATAGGGATGGCAGATTTATTTCAAGATTCTGGCAGACATTACAGCAAGCATTAGGAACTCGTCTAGACATGAGTACTGCCTATCATCCACAAACTGATGGGCAGAGCGAAAGGACGATACAAACGCTTGAAGACATGCTACGAGCATGTGTTATTGATTTCGGAAACAGTTGGGATCGATATCTACCGTTAGCAGAATTTTTCTACAACAACAGCTACCATTCAAGCATTGAGATGGCGCCGTTTGAAGCACTTTATGGTAGAAAGTGCAGGTCTCTGATTTGTTGGAGTGAAGTGGGGGATAGACAGATTACGGGTCCGGAGATTATACAAGAAACTACCGAGAAGATCATCCAAATTCAACAACGATTGAAAACCGCCCAAAGTCGACAAAAGAGCTACGCTAACATTAAAAGAAAAGATATAGAATTTGAAATTGGAGAGATGGTCATGCTTAAAGTTGCACCTTGGAAAGGCGTTGTTCGATTTGGTAAACGAGGGAAATTAAATCCAAGGTTTATTGGACCATTCAAGATTATTGATCGTGTCGGACCAGTAGCTTACCGACTTGAGTTACCTCAACAACTCGCGGCTGTACATAACACATTCCACGTCTCGAATTTGAAGAAATGCTTTGCTAAAGAAGATCTCACTATTCCATTAGATGAAATCCAAATCAACGAAAAACTTCAATTCATCGAAGAACCCGTCGAAATAATGGATCGTGAGGTTAAAAGACTTAAGCAAAACAAGATACCAATTGTTAAGGTTCGATGGAATGCTCGTAGAGGACCCGAGTTCACCTGGGAGCGTGAAGATCAGATGAAGAAGAAATACCCGTATCTATTTCCAGAAGATTCGTCAACACCTTCAACAGCTTAAAATTTCGGGACGAAATTTATTTAACGGGTAGGTACTGTAGTGACCCGAACTTTTCCATGTTTATATATATTAATTGAGATTGATATTTACATGATTAAATGTTTCCAACATCTTAAGCAATCAAACTTGTTAAGACTTGATTAATTGAAATATGTTTCATATAGACAATTGACCACCCAAGTTGATCGGTGATTCACGAACGTTAAAACTTGTAAAAACTATATGATGACATATATATGGATATATATATATATATATAGTTAACATGATACTATGATAAGAAAACATATCATAAAGTATATTAACAATGAACTACATATGTAAAAACAAGACTACTAACTTAATGATTTTTAAACGAGACATATATGTAACGATTATCGTTGTAAAGACATTTAATGTATATATATCATATTAAGAGATATTCATACATGATAATATCATGATAATATAATAATTTAAAATCTCATTTGATATTATAAACATTGGGTTAACAACATTTAACAAGATCGTTAACCTAAAGGTTTCAAAACAACACTTACATGTAACGACTAACGATGACTTAACGACTCAGTTAAAATGTATATACATGTAGTGTTTTAATATGTATTTATACACTTTTGAAAGACTTCAAGACACTTATCAAAATACTTCTACTTAACAAAAATGCTTACAATTACATCCTCGTTCAGTTTCATCAACAATTCTACTCGTATGCACCCGTATTCATACTCGTACAATACACAGCTTTTAGATGTATGTACTATTGGTATATACACTCCAATGATCAGTTCTTAGCAGCCCATGTGAGTCACCTAACACATGTGGGAACCATCATTTGGCAACTAGCATGAAATATCTCATAAAATTACAAAAATATGAGTAATCATTCATGACTTATTTACATGAAAACAAAATTACATATCCTTTATATCTAATCCATACACCAACGACCAAAAACACCTACAAACACTTTCATTCTTCAATTTACTTCATCTAATTGATCTCTCTCAAGTTCTATCTTCAAGTTCTAAGTGTTCTTCATAAATTCCAAAAGTTCTAGTTTCATAAAATCAAGAATACTTTCAAGTTTGCTAGCTCACTTCCAATCTTGTAAGGTGATCATCCAACCTCAAGAAATCTTTGTTTCTTACAGTAGGTTATCATTCTAATACAAGGTAATAATCATATTCAAACTTTGGTTCAATTTCTATAACTATAACAATCTTATTTCAAGTGATGATCTTACTTGAACTTGTTTTCGTGTCATGATTCTGCTTCAAGAACTTCGAGCCATCCAAGGATCCATTGAAGCTAGATCCATTTTTCTCTTTTCCAGTAGGTTTATCCAAGGAAATTAAGGTAGTAATGATGTTCATAACATCATTCGATTCATACATATAAAGCTATCTTATTCGAAGGTTTAAACTTGTAATCACTAGAACATAGTTTAGTTAATTCTAAACTTGTTCGCAAACAAAATTTAATCCTTCTAACTTGACTTTTAAAATCAACTAAACACATGTTCTATATCTATATGATATGCTAACTTAATGATTTAAAACCTGGAAACACGAAAAACACCGTAAAACCGGATTTACGCCGTCGTAGTAACACCGCGGGCTGTTTTGGGTTAGTTAATTAAAAACTATGATAAACTTTGATTTAAAAGTTATTATTCTGAGAAAATGATTTTTATTATGAACATGAAACTATATCCAAAAATTATGGTTAAACTCAAAGTGGAAGTATGTTTTCTAAAATGGTCATCTAGACGTCGTTCTTTCGACTGAAATGACTACCTTTACAAAAACGACTTATAACTTATTTTTCCGACTATAAACCTATACTTTTTCTGTTTAGATTCATAAAATAGAGTTCAATATGAAATCATAGCAATTTGATTCACTCAAAACGGATTTAAAATGAAGAAGTTATGGGTAAAACAAGATTGGATAATTTTTCTCATTTTAGCTACGTGAAAATTGGTAACAAATCTATTCCAACCATAACTTAATCAACTTGTATTGTATATTATGTAATCTTGAGATACCATAGACACGTATACAATGTTTCGACCTATCATGTCAACACATCTATATATATTTCGGAACAACCATAGACACTCTATATGTGAATGTTGGAGTTAGCTATACAGGGTTGAGGTTGATTCCAAAATATATATAGTTTGAGTTGTGATCAATACTGAGATACGTATACACTGGATCGTGGATTGATTCAAGATAATATTTATCGATTTATTTCTGTACATCTAACTGTGAACAACTAGTTATAGGTTACTAACGAGGACAGCTGACTTAATAAACTTAAAACATCAAAATATATTAAAAGTGTTGTAAATATATTTTGAACATACTTTAATATATATGTATATATTGTTATAGGTTCGTGAATCAACAGTGGCCAAGTCTTACTTCCCGACGAAGTAAAAATCTGTGAAAGTGAGTTATAGTCCCACTTTTAAAATCTAATATTTTTGGGATGAGAATACATGCAGGTTTTATAAATGATTTACAAAATAGACACAAGTACGTGAAACTACATTCTATGGTTGAATTATCGAAATCGAATATGCCCCTTTTTATTAAGTCTGGTAATCTAAGAATTAGGGAACAGACACCCTAATTGACGCGAATCCTAAAGATAGATCTATTGGGCCTAACAAACCCCATCCAAAGTACCGGATGCTTTAGTACTTCGAAATTTATATCATATCCGAAGGGTGTCCCGGAATGATGGGGATATTCTTATATATGCATCTTGTTAATGTCGGTTACCAGGTGTTCACCATATGAATGACTTTTATCTCTATGTATGGGATGTGTATTGAAATATGAAATCTTGTGGTCTATTATTATGATTTGATATATATAGGTTAAACCTATAACTCACCAACATTTTTGTTGACGTTTTAAGCATGTTTATTCTCAGGTGATTATTAAGAACTTCCGCTGTTGCATACTAAAATAAGGACAAGATTTGGAGTCCATGTTTGTATGATATTGTGTAAAAACTGCATTCAAGAAACTGATTTCGATGTAACATATTTGTATTGTAAACCATTATGTAATGGTCGTGTGTAAACAGGATATTTTAGATTATCATTATTTGATAATCTACGTAAAGCTTTTTAAACCTTTATTTATGAAATAAAGGTTATGGTTTGTTTTAAAAATGAATGCAGTCTTTGAAAAACGTCTCATATAGAGGTCAAAACCTCGCAACGAAATCAATTAATATGGAACGTTTTTAATCAATAAGAACGGGACATTTCATGATGCAGGCCTACTTCTATTGGAAAAACTTCGGTAGTTCCCACCGGCGTTCGAACGCAAGACTTCGCCCCTTCGTACATATCCCTAATAGCCCGAATATATCTACTCGGGATACTTCTACCTCTAAGGGTCTTCCAAATCAAATTTCGTGGGACGCAATCGTAGGCCTTTTTCAAGTCTAAGAATACCATCTCGAGGTTCTTTTGCTTTTCTCTATACTTCTCTATTAGGTTCCTAATAATATGAATTGCCTCAATCGAAGAGCGCCCTGGCATAAAACCAAATTGGTTTTCCGAAATATTTGTTATACGTCGAAGTCTAGTCTCAATCACTCTCTCCCAAAGCTTCATAGTGTGGCTAAGTAATTTTATGCCTCTATAGTTACCGCAGGTTTGAGCATCCCCCTTACTAGAAAAGTTAATTGTTATTAAACTTCCAGATACATCATTGTTAATTAGAAATAGATAATAGGGTACTTGCACTTTCCCAAATTCCGACACACTGTTAAAATGGTTCGGGCCTTGTCAACCCAAAATATTACTTCTTCATATTCATGAATTTGCAATAGTTTGTATCACATTTGAGTATTTGTGGAGAAAGCATCAACATTACACTTGTATCGTAAGAAAAAATTGAGAATTCATCTCTATTCAATTTTAGTTCTGTAATATTATATTTTTCTCTAAGATGCTTTTTTAAACGCAACCATATATTAAAACGAAACGTATAGAAGTGAATGAGGAGAGTAGCCATAATATGACTACATGACTACAGCCCCATTAAAACTCATACACACTGTATGAACAGAAACATGGAAGAAAAAGGCTGCAGGACTAGGCAGCAGAGGGCTAGAGGGTGCAACCAAAACCGTACAGGCCCTTTATAGATCTAAATATGTGGCTGGATTTGTGAGCCAACTATGTTAATCGATCTTCTTTTCCTTGTATCTTCTCGCTATCCACTCGAACGACTTAACTTGGATTTCATTAAGTGCAACCTGGCTACACCAACTTTTTTTTTTTTTTGAAAACCTTTTCCATATTAAATATCCACGTGTCCACTTGATTGCTTGTCAAATCCTTCTTCCTTTGCTCAAAAAGGGCATCACCGAATTACCACACAACGAATCTGTTATGACAATTTGCCTAACGCACCCACACCAGCGGAAGCGTGGATATAATTGTTTGAGGCAAACTTGCGAGAAATAATAGAATGCAAAATAAAATAACTGATAACACGACGATTTAACGTGGTTCGGTAAAACCCTGCCTACATCCACCCCAAGAGTCTCCTTTATTCTTATAATATAAAAGTACCCGGTACAAGAAAAAGTACACTATGAGTTAAACCCAAACCCAAGTCCCTTAGATTTTAGTATAAAATCTAAGTTTCTCGTACACTCTTTTACACTCCTTACAAGAATAAAACTCTCAACCTCACAAAGAAAGGTTTCCGTTGATATTACTGATCAACTCCTTATCTACTTTGTGATACCCTTACAAATAAACACACTCCGTTGATAAACCCTATCAACTATGTTTTTCTTTCATTTGTGATATCTTCATCCTCTCTCTCTTTTGGATCACTTGATCCCACTCTTGGATGATCTTCTCATCTCTTCATGCTATGTATTTATAGATCAACATATACATGTGAAAACTATATGTGAAACCAATAACCAACTTGACATGTGAAGATGCAAAATACAAATCAAACTTTTCCTTTGACTTCAACAAAGTTAGGCAAGCATGTGAAAGCATATAATAGTCATAGCCACTTGTTTAGCATGCAAACTTCAATTCAAATTTGACAACATAAATGTTTGTCAATAATTTAGACTATGTCCAACAATCTCCACCTTGACGAACATTTATCTTCTTCGTCACCGAAAATACTATCGCTTAGTACTTTCACCATTGGCCTCCTTATTACCGCTGCACACACCTTGAATCACCTCGGTCCTGAACCCCGATTCAAATAAACTGGCCAATAATCATGTGCAGCTAACCCTTTCAACTTACCTAGTTGACACCGAAGAGGAGTCTCGAATCACCTCTTCCACCACAGTAGGATTTTCCTTCTCACCATCGTCTACCATGGTCAAACATGTCCCAACATGTTCCCGACCTGTTTCCCGCGTGCACGCTTTCTAAACCTTCGAGACACGAGTACATTTTGTACTCGCCACCAGACGATATAAACCCTCATACTTCTCTCGCTTCATCAGCACCTTCACGCCACGTGTGATTTTCATAACTCCACCTACGGTCTAATAACCGTATCCTTGAGAATCCAACACGCATAAGGAAATTAGATTCTTGCACATCCTTGGTGTGTACGCCACACCACCAAAAGCGTAAGCAACTCCGTGAAACAATTTTATTTTCACCATACAAACACCCTCAACATCACATGTTGAACCATCACCTAAAGTCAGCACCCCGCTTTCTTTAACATAAGCTTATCAAAATAAGCTTCCTTGGAACACACATGCATCGTACAATCAGAATCTAAAATCCATTCATCTTGAGCAGAAGTAGAACTTTTGGAGATTGTGAGAACATCTCCCAAATTAACCGATTCATTAACTGTTAGTACAGCTAATGAACCCCCAGATTTATCTTCACCATTATTCCAGAGTGAACAACCCTTCTTGTAGTGACCCCACTCTTGACATTTGAAGCACTGAAAACCCTTCACGCCGTCTCCAGATCTAGACCTACCGTTATCACTAGATCTCTTCTCTGCAAACCTTCCCCTTCCATGACCAACCATAGCAAACCCATGCTCAAAATGGTCACTGAATCTTCGTCTCTAATGTTGTGATAAGATTACCTGTACTACATCCTCCATCTTTACAGTAGCCTTTCCGTAAAGAATAGTAGTGACCAAAATATCATACGAACTGGGTAAAGAGGCAAGAAGAATAAGGGTCTTATCTTCTTCCTCAACATAAACTTCAACTTTTCCAAGTTGATCCACCGGACCATTAAACACATTCATGTGTTCAATAATATCTCAATCGTCATCCGCCATCTCAAATGGCTCCACCTTAAATTGCATACCGCCGTTTCTCGCCATCTCCAAACAAAAACTATCCGATAAACATGGATACGCTCTGATACCACTTGTTATGACAATTTGCCTAGCGCACCCACACCAGCGGAAGCGTGGATATAATTGTTTGAGGCAAACTTGCGAGAAATAATAGAATGCAAAATAAAGTAACTGATAACACGACGATTTAACGTGGTTCGGCAACCCCAAGAGTCTCCTTTATTCTTATAATATAAAAGTACCCGGTACAAGAAAAAGTACACTATGAGTTAAACCCAAACCCAAGCCCCTTAGATTTTAGTATAAAATATAAGTTTCTCGTACACTCTTTTACACTCCTTACAAGAATAAAACTCTCAACCTCACAAAGAAAGGTTTCTGTTGATATTACCGATCAACTCCCTATCTACTTTGTGATACCCTCACAAATAAACACACTCCGTTGATAAACCCTATCAACTATGTTTTTCTTTCATTTGTGATATCTTGATCCTCTCTCTCTTTTGGATCACTTGATCCCACTCTTGGATGATCTTCTCATCTCTTCATGCTATGTATTTATAGATCAACATATACATGTGAAAACTATATGTGAAACCAATAACCAACTTGACCTGTGAAGATGCAAAATACAAATCAAACTTTTCCTTTGACTTCAATAAAGTTAGGCAAGCATGTGAAAGCATATAATAGTCATAGCCACTTGTTTAGCATGCAAACTTCAATTCCAATTTGACAACATAAATGTTTGTCAATAATTTAGACTATGTCCAACAGAATCACTAATACCTAAGTTTGAAACTACTCATAGGTTCCACCATTTATAAACGCGTCTCCAAACATCCATAGCACGCTCACATAATATCAAGGAGTGCTGTTATGGGCGTATAAGGATATGAATGGATTAAGATGAATGAAAATGATAATTATGGAACATATGGGAGAAAATATTTACTTCTCAAAGATAACGTACTGAAATACAGAGGAAATTATTACTTTATTACTTAAGAATTAAAATAAAACATAAACTATTCTAGTTTCTTGCTAGATAGCCCGTTCATTTAATATAGCTGGCTGTTTCAAAAAAAAAAAAAAAAAAAAAAAAAACTGAAACAAATAACTAAGGGTGTGTTTGGTAGACGAGCTTCTTGGAGCTTATGGGAGCTTAATGGTGTGTTTGGATAAAACTAGCTGGAGCTGGAGCGTATAGTTGGAGCTGGAGCTTATGGGCCAGGGCTAGAGCTGGAGCTGGAGCTTATGGTAGCTGGAGCTTATTATTTTTTATAAGTGTTTGGTAAACTAGCTGGAGTTTATTTTCCAGTTCATAAGCTCTACTTTTTTTCATAAGCTACTAAGGGTGTGTTTGGCGCGTAGCTTATTGGAGCTTATGGAAGCTTATGGGAGCTTGAGCTTATGATTTTAATAAGCTTCAAGTCATAAGCTTCGTTTGGTAGACAAAAACAGTAGAGCTTATGAAAATCATAAGCTCTGAAAAAATAAGCTACTTGTAGTAGCTTATGAAAAAAAGTAGAGCTTATGAACTGAAAAATAAACTCCAGCTAGTTTACCAAACATTTATAAAAGGTAATAAGCTCCAGCTACCAGCTTCAAAAAATAAGCTCCAGCTACAGCTCTGCTCATAAGCTCCAGCTCCAGCTATAAGTTCCAGCTCCAGCTACTTTCGTCCAAACACACCCTAAAAGTAGCTTCTTTTTCTAGAGCTTATAATTTTCATAAGCTCTACTTTTTATGTCTACCAAACAAAGCTTATTACTTGAAACTTATTAAAATCATAAGCTCAAGCTCCCATAAGCTCTCATAAGCTCCTATAAGCTCTTGCGCCAAACACATCATAAGTTTATTATTTTAATAAGCTCCAGCTTCTAGCTTTGTTTGAGAGACAAATATTTCAGAGCCTATGAAAAAAATAAGCTCTAGAAAAATAAGCTAGTAGAAGTAGCTTCTGAAAATAAGCTTGGGAGCTTATGAAGGTAAAATTACATTACTATCCCTTAAATCATTATTTAAAATTAATATTTGGTACCTTCATGTCATTTTACATACATAAGCTCCAACTATTTTAACAAACACTTATAAAACATAAGCTCTAGTTTCTAGCTTAAAAAATAAGCTTCAGCTTCCAGCTCTAGCTACAAGTTCCAGCTCCAGCTACAAGCTAGTTTCATCCAAACACACCATAACTTCTAAACTTTTGGATCACTCCAATGTTTATTCCCACGTTCAGCTAGTACGCTCCAAATGGAGATGTAATTTGTAAGTCCATGTTGGTTTCTTCTGTATCTATCAATTTTTCACTTATTGGAGAAAAATTGTTAACAATTTTAATTCAATTTTTTGCAAAAAAAAAAAAAAAAAAAAAAAAAAAAAAAAAAAAAAAAAAAAAAAACGTCAATTGTGGACCTGTAGATCCATCGACTACAGATATGATATTAAACCCAGTGGGTCCTACTAGTTTTCTCCTATTTCACCGTCTAAATAAAATCCCTAAAATTGAAACCCTTATTGCTTTCCCCAAAATCAATCACAAATTATGTCTGACTACCTACCTTTCGAAATTCAAATAGGAATCATCAAAAAGCTACCTATCAGAGCGTTGATTCAATTCAGATCAGTTTCAAAATCATGCAAGTCACTAATCGATTTTATCGCTAGTTACCGCATCAGCAACGCTCCGCTCAAGCATCATGTACTTGTAAGGTGCGTTGAGTCAAACCATGAGATGAGAATTATGTTTCGATTGTAGATGATGATAATTTTCTAGAAAAGAAGATCCCCATAATTGTTCCATCGGATGTCAGACTACTTGGCAAGTTTCCAGATATAATAGGTACCTCTCAAGGTGTCTTCTTCTTGTGCGTACCTCCAAGTAAATTTGTTCTATGGAATCCCACAATTAGAAAATCGGTACCTATTGTTGTCCCTAATGTATTAAACAATACTGGGATTGCTGGAGTTGGGTATGAATGCTTAGCGAAATCATACATTGAAACACTGCTTTTGCTTGATAAATAGAGGAGTGTGAGGATCAAGATATTGTTAACATTCCAAGATGTAATATATGCTAAGAACACACAACTAACTATGTAGCAAGAAAGACATGTATGTGGATCCAATTTAGTTGGATTTTATGAAAAGGTAAATGCACTCTACATATTAGATTTTTTATGTTTTTGGATGATGAGTATCACATTTTTGTGAACGATAAGATGTTAAATTTACCAATATTCTGTGTTTGAAGATGTCATTGACTAGAGTTTCCAATTTGATTACCATTTATACAATTTTTTCTCTTTTAGTTTCGTACGATCAGCATATACGATACATGCATTGTTTATTGATGATCTCTGATATATTTTATACGGCTACCCATCCATTCTTACTTCTTACTTTCGGTGAATTTTTATTTTATATAGATAGATGTAATTTATGAAACCTACCAACAACCTAAAGCATATAATTTCAGATTTGCGCATGAAATCTTTTTACTCAGTACACCTTATGAGGCAATGACTTCAAAGGTTTTTGTCAGCACCCACATAGACCCATATATAAGAGATCAGGTCTGATTGAATTAATTGTGCGTTATAATAAGGAAACAATTTCTCTATGCATTTGCAAATGAAGAAAATGATCATAGTGTTATAAAATGTATTGCACAACACATGTACCTTAATTCTTATAGCAACTTGTTACTGCATTTACAATGGTAAAGCAGGATTTTTACGCGTGTTGAGTGCCCTGTATGACACTATGTTGATAAAACATACTACTAAAAGTAGCCATTTGGAGCTGTAAAATAAGACACACAGACGGTATGGTTAGTCTTATATCATACTAGCCGTGTTGTTTCTTCTTTCTATATTATTACATGAAGTTAATAAATGTATAAAATAGTGCAGAGCAGTATTCGTGGGCCTCGACATTATCAGGTAAATAAGTGATGCCGGGTGAACTATGTGTGCTACTATTAAAGTTTGTTTATATTCATCTGAAATATCTACTGTGTATCGACCCTTATGTTATTATAGTCTGTTATTTGACCAAGAAAAATGAAGAGCGATAGGGAGATGGTGATTGTAAGATGTACTACCCATCGTAAACTTGTGTACTTGTATTTACTTGGTTTTAAAATTGATCAGTGGCCTATGAAAGAAGTTGATATTGTTGATATATCTGGAAATAAGTCAGATCCGTTTGGTGTCATCGTTACTTGCTGCAAGTGGCAGACCTTTCTAAGTTGAAACGGAAATTAGGAACAGAAATGGTTAAGAGAAATGATGTGGAATAAGAGAATTAAGTTCTCATGTTGCTCTCTCTCTCTCTGTCTCTGATGGGCTTCAATATCACATGAGAGAATTCAAGTTTTCTTTGTATTGAAGTCAGCATGAGACACAGTCACACTCACACTCCATGCGTTGAGAAGAATCACCAGAATATTACACCTACCGTTCCCACTCATGAACGTTCATATGCAGGCGCTGTTATTAGTGGGGTAAGGTTGATACTAATGATACTTGGTCTGTTGATGCTAATAATATGCTGGATGTATCGGAATCTGATTGGTGTCAAATAATGATTCTGTTGCATTTTAATTAAAATTAAAGATGTGGAGACCATGCCTGTGTTGTTTAAATTTTGTTGGCTGATCAAGGCTTTACCGAGCATCAATGTAAACACACACACGGGTGGTTTCTGGGTTTGGGTGCAGTTCGCTTCGCATAGATGATTGCTTGGCTTTAAGATCTAACGAACCACTCACTAGTTTATATTCTGCCATAAAACATGTCTATGATACTTTTTATTGTTGATAAACGTTTGATATGGATAGAAATATCGGGATTCGTGTGAAAAATGTGTTAAGGTGTTGGGTTCGGAGGTGATTGTTTCTATTCGGAAGACAATGCGAGTAGGTGCTCAAGTGATGAGGACTGTTGTAGTACTGATGTTGGCTCTTTATCTAATAACCAACAGGTTTTTTTACAATGAAGAGGAGGAGGTGCATTTCAATGATTATCTTCATTAGGTTGGAGTTGAGGCTAATGTTGATTCTGAGTCTTCTAAGGTTGATCAAAATATTGATATTGAAGCAGGGGAATCATTCACTGGTAACAACTATAGCGAACATAAAAACTCCTCATTAAAGTTTCCACATGGTTGTGAACAACCCGGTTGACTCAACTGGAGGGGTGACTTCGTCTAAGAGTAATAGCAGATCGAAATCACTTAACACAATGGGGAGTATTTCCGAAAAAGGAAGTTATTGGTTGATACTAATAAAAAAACTTGGATATGATATTTCGGGTTGTAATATTGATAAGCTTTTCGATTCAGTTGGTGTCTTAATGGTGGATAAATGAAGATTGTCTCAGTGAATTTATTGTGGTCTAAAAGCCAAAGAAACGGAAGTAAGAGGGTTCGTGATATTTGTGTCAAACATCATATTCAGTTTATCGCCATTCAACAGACGAAGATGGTTCGTTTGGAGTTGTTCCGTTAAAAGTCTATGTGGTGGGGTAACTATACGTTTGATTATGCTTGCAGTTTAGCAGGTGGGCGGTCAGGTGGTTTGGTATCTATTTGGGACCCAATTGCTTTCGTTGAGGAGGAAATTTGGTGTCAAGATATAACTTCATCATTGGTCGTGAGTTTGATTCCTGCAATCGCCAGTGAATTTTTTAAAAAAATTCTCCACCATCTACTTCTACTTACTACTCCGTAATTTAGAAGAAAGCCAAAAATTACCTACAATTGTCACAAAAATTTAATCTAGATCGTTGAATAGAGAGGATCCTGAATATAATCCAACCGTCCATTATTTGAATTGAATTAGCTAACAATATCAGCTCAATTAGCTAATCTTCATATGTTTTGACCAACATACCCTCCATAATACCAAAAGAGTTGTAATCCAAAGAAACCAAAGAAAAGGTTGAAATCCAAGGGATCATTTCCAGCCCTTGGATCAAATGAGATCAATGAACAAGATTAACACAACAAATAACAAAGGAAGGGTAGTATCGTCATTTTAAGTATTTTAAACAAAAATACATTACAGATCTCAAATTACAGATCGAGATCTGAGAACGATGATGGCGATTGAAACCCTAAACCCTACGAATCGTTCACTCCGATTGCTTTAAAACTTCCGGCGAATTGCGTATTCACATCGTTAGATCACGTAATCTTCATTCACTCGGTCGATTTGCTTGATATTCGTTCACACCGGCGAAGGCTTGATATTCATTTCACTCCAGCGAATCAAATTGTCCAATCAATTAATCAATGGAAGCAGAATACGAATCAATGGAGCCAGAAAACGAATCAATTGAACCAGAATACGAGATCAGTGATGAAGAAATCATCAATAACGCTACAGGTATGTAATTTGTTTCGTATTGAATCACATGTGATTGCGTTTTATGATAATACATTACTGTGATTTGAAGTGATTGATGATCAATACATGTGATTGTGTTTATGTTAATACATGTGATTATACATGTGATGAAATCAAACTGATGTAAATTTTTTCGTATTGAATCACATGTGATTGCGTTTTATGATAATACATTATTGTTATTTAAAAGTGATTAACTGTCAATACATGTGATTGCGTTTTATGTTAAAGGCTGAAGGTCAACTCTTATACTTCTTTGAGGCACTCTTATAATCAATAGCTAACCTCACTTATTAGATTTATATTGCCAATTATAGGAGCCAGAGTATGAATTTGAAGCTGTGAAAGAGGAAGCTGATCACCTTGTTAACATCAGCAAGAAAAGTTCACCCACTGCAAGTGAACTTCATATGTACATGAAAGTGAGCACTTTTAACATCTTCAGTTGGCTCTCATTATTTTTCTTCTTGTATGTATATTTCTTATTTGGATTAGCAGATTTGATGTTTTATATTTTGAAGCTGTTTGTTAAATGTGAAGTAAACCATACATGTTATTAGGATGCCATTGATATGTAGCTTCTATATAACTGCAGGCACTTCTTCACGTTCTTCCAATGAACTACATTACTGTTTCTATACTTCAAAGCATGTTTGGTGGAGAGGCTAATCAAAATATTGTTCGCAAGCTAATCGATAAAATGACAAAAGAAGGATATATTGAATCCACTAACAACTGTAGGCTAGGTAATGCTCATATTGAAATTTTTAGTTCCATAATTAATTCTTCATTTCTGTTTACCATGAACTAGAGCAGATAATTTTGAACGATACACTTATGAAGAGCCCATTTGATCCATTTCCCTTTAGGATTGGGGGAGACCGTTGGGATGACTCGGGTTAACATTTAAATAACATTAAAAATCACATTTGATTTTCTTTTTTTCGATATGAATTAGTGAGAGTAAAATATCAGTGATCATATGTTATTTGTTGAAGTTATACTGAGTAAACATTTAAATCACATGTGATTTTCTAAAAAGCATTAGTGGACAATAATGGAGATTCACATATCTCAAACTATATTTTTTATTTCTTTGCTAAAGTGGACAATAATGGGATTTGAACCACATTTATGCTTCATTCAGATTGAGATCTTTGAAATTATCATCATTTCATCTAGACCCACATTCATCATTCATCTATATATGATATATTTATCTATCTATGCCTCCATGGTTCTATATTTTTGAGTCTCCATGCAATGTGAGATAATGACTGGATGGGTACGGTAATATAAAAATTTTGTTCGTGTAATAGGTAGGATCAAAATCTGAGGCCAATGGCATAGCAAAAGCTGGAGCAAAGATGAAGACGATATGAGTGATGAAAAAATTAATGAAGATAAAACTGCTGAAGGTATGTTAATTTTTTTCCTTTTCAATCACATGTGATTGCATTTGATGTTATTTGTAGGAGTTCTGAAATTATATTTTTGTATTTATTACATGTAGTTGATCCATCTCATGATGCCTTTATTTTTTTTTATACATATTTAGGTGTTTAGAAACCTAATTTGTGCTCATCATTTATTAGATGTGACACTGATGTGCTAGTTGAACTCATGATTTGAAAATTGTTTGGCTTGTGTTGGATTAATGTCGATAAGCTTGGTAAATGGTCCCACAAGATGTGAAAGAGAAAGCTTCTGGTGATAAGGTACCGGTTGTTTGGTTACTTTAAAGAAAATTCACAGTACAACATAATTTTGAGAAGAACTGCTTTAATGACGTTTGGAGCTGTAACATCAACTGTACATGGTATGATGAAGTTTCCAACGCCAGGCGGAGTAGCAACGTTATATGCAGAACGACAGAAGTCAATTGAGTGTTCTCAAGTAACAAAGGCAGTAATTAAACCAATCATACACGATGATGGGTCAATTTCACCAAATCTTAAATTTCCAGATCAGAAAATCATAATTGGGCACACGTTGTCCGCCGAATGTAAAGAAAAATTATACAATATTTTGACAACAAATCTAGACGTTTTTGCATGGCAGCCGTCTGATATGACCGGTGTTCCAAGGGAAATTGTAGAGCATAGGCTAAACGTGAATCCCAACATACATCCTGTTTGTCAGAAAAAGCGTGGCATGGCGCCAGAAAGAAGCAAATTCCTCTGTGATGAGGTACGAAGTTTGGTGAATGCTGGGATCTTGCGAGAGGTCAAATATCAGACATGGGTAGCCAATCCGGTCATGGTTAGGAAGCCGGACAACTCATGGCGGATGTGTGTGGATTTCATGGATATCAATAAAGCATGTCCAAAGGACAATTATCCTTTACCTGAAATTGATTGGAAGGTTGAATCATTGGCAGGATATCGATTCAAATGTTTCCTAGATGCAGCTAAGGGATATCATCAAATCCCAATGGCTTTAAAAGATGAAGACAAAACAGCTTTTCACACGACGGAAGGCATATTCTGTTACATGAAAATGCCTTTTGGTTTGAAGAATGCAGGAGCAACATATCAACGACTTATTGATATGGCGTTTAAGGATCAAATTGGGCGAAACTTAGAAGCTTATGTTGATGACATTGTCATCAAAAGTCATACTGAAGAAAAGATGTTACGAGATATACAGGAAACTTTTGCATCTCTGCGGAAAATTAATATGAAATTAAATCCCAAGAAGTGCACGTTTGGTGTGGAAGAGGGAAAATTCTTAGGTTATATTGTCACAGAACGTGGAATTAAAGCTAATCCTAAGAAAATTCAAGCAATTGAAGATATGAAGTCACCAACTAGCAAGAAGGATGTTCAACGGCTACATGGATGTCTAGCAGCATTAACAAGATTCTTGTCCAGAGCAGCTGAAAAGTCACTTCCATTCATGAAGGTGTTAAAGGGCTGTTTGAATAAAAAAGATTTTGTGTGGACGGCGGAAGCTGAAAATGCATTCCAAGAGATCAAGCAGTTGTTAAAAACATTACCTACATTAACGGCACCAAAAGAGGGGGAAACCCTAATTTTATACTTAGCTGTCTCAAAGGAAGCAATAAGTTCTGTCATAATCGCAGAACGGAACGGCGTGCAAATGCCTATATATTTTGTTAGCAAGGTGTTGCAGCTTAGTGAAACAAATTATCCACCACTTCACCGCATGGTGTATGCCCTTGTGCATACTGCACGACGTTTACGAAGATATTTTCAAGGTCATCCCATCTTAGTGTTAACAGATCAACCATTGAAGCAAATACTCCGGCGTCCAGAATCATCTGGCCGTTTAGCAAAATGGGCCATCGAGTTGGGGGAGTATGAGATCAATTTTGCTCCCCGAAATGCAGTTAAAGGACAAATTTTGGCAGATTTCCTCTTGAAGACAAATGAAAAAGTAGAGTATGACAACAAAATGGTACCATCACAGCATGAGTGGGAGTTACACACTGATGGGGCATCCAGTGAAGAGGGAACAGCTGCAGGGCTAGTTTTAACAAGTCCAGACGGTGAAGAGTATACTTATGCATTGAAATTCTGTTTTTATGCTTCAAACAATGAAGCAGAGTATGAGGCGTTACTCTCCGGCCTCCGCATAGCGGTAGAAATGGGCATAACAAATTTACGAGCATATGTTGATTCTCAAATTGTTGCCCAGCAGGTTAATGGAACGTTCGATGCAAGGGATACATCCATGAGGCAATATGTAAAGTTGGTGGAGGCAATTTCAAATAAATTTGATAACCTTGAAGTCGTGCAAATTTCTCGAAATAAGAACAAAAAAGCTGATGTCTTGAGCAAGTTAGCTACTTTAACCTTTGATCATTTGCACAAACGAGTGTTGGTGGAAGAACTTAAGGAAAAATCAATACATGGAAAACCAATTATTGCAATAGTTGAAGGAGCTAAGGAAACTTGGATGACTCCGTATCTGAGATATTTGCATGACGGATGGTTACCTGTTGATAAGGCGGAAGCAAGAAGAATAAGAGTGACCGCACCAATGTATGAAATTGTTAGTGGTGTCCTTTATCGAAAATCATACAATGGTCCGTTGTTAAGGTGTTTAACCGATGATGAAGCATTAAAAGTGGTCAAAGAAATGCATGAAGGAGTTTGTTCTCAACACTCCGGTTTTCGTACTGTGGCATCACGGATCATGCGACAAGGGTATTTTTGGCCTTCCCTTTATCGGGATGTCGCAGAAATCATAAAAACAGGTGAGAATTGTCAGAGGCATGGTACAATTCAGCGTCTTCCAAAGTATGACTTGATACCGGTGTCATCCGCTTGGCCGTTCTGTAAATGGGCTATTGATATTGTGGGGCCATTCAATAGGAGCACTGGTAATGCTAAGTTCTTGGTGGTAGCGATCGATTTTTTCACGAAATGGGTTGAAGCAAAGGCTTTAGCAAAAATCACAGGAGAAAATGTCAAGAAGTTTGTTTGGCATGATATTGTATGCCGTTATGGGGTGCCAAATGAAATAGTCAGCGATAACGGCAAGCAATTTGTAGAAAATCCATTTCGGAGTTGGTGTGAAGAGGTGGGCATAAAGCAAAACTTTACATCTGTTGCTCATCCTCAAGCGAACGGACAAGTGGAGGTTACCAACAAGGAAATTGTTGCCGGCATTAAGGCACGGTTGGGTCTAAGTCAAACTGGATGGGTGGATGAGCTGCCAAATGTATTGTGGGCACACCGGACGACGCCAAAGCGGAGCACGGGGGAAACACCTTTTAGTCTGGTGTATGGAACAGAGGCAGTGATACCGGCTGAAATATGTGTGCCAACGCAACGCATTATGGCATTTGATGTTGAGGCTAATTCTGAGGCGTTAAGGGAGAATCTCAACTTGTTGGAGGAAAGAAGGTTGATGGCCGCCATCCGGCAAGCAGATCACAAGCATAAAATGGCAAAATATTATAACAAGAAAGTGCAGCATGTGCAGTTTGAAGTAGGTGATTTAGTACTACGTGATAATGAGGCAAGCAGGCAAATCAAATTTGGAAAGCTAGCCCCAAAATGGGAAGGACCTTATAAGGTTACGAAAGTAAATCAGAATGGATCATACATGCTTGCTGCGCCTTCCGGCGAGCAATATGAAAGAGCATGGAATGCAATGAATTTAAAGAAATTTTATGCGTAGCACTATATGCATGGACAGCTTGATCAACTGTCAAATGCATGAGATATAGTCATAAATGTAAAAATTTCTTTAAGAATATGAATAATAGCAATTATTCTTATGGCAATATTTTTCACAAATTTTATCCGGCCAAAGATTTTTTAGCCCAGGTGTCACATAGTTGTGTGTCATCCCTACCCGTAGAAAGAAAGAGAGCCTTTCGGTGGTAGAAGTACAATCATACTCAAAATGGTTGTATCGATAGTGAGACATGTAGAACTCACTAAAGCATCGAAGCGATGAAACGAATCTACAAAAAATGTCATGACAACTTACAGAGCAAAACGGAAAACGGATCATAGTGTCCAGCAAAATATTTAAAGGCGAAAGTAATTCATAACTTTTCCTCATGCGTTTCATGACGGAAGGCGTATGACGGAGAATATGATTTTAATGTTTACAACTATAATGATTGCAAAGTACAATCTCAATATCTTATGCATTGTTCACTACAACAATCTTACTAAGTTACAGCATATATTTCTAATATACATAACCAAGTACAATATTAAACGTTATGTAAAAGCAGATGTATAAAAACATAGTATTTCATTCATCCTGCGGAGTATAATTCAATACATCATCTATTGTTACATCCGGCCTTTTACAAAGATTTTCAAGATCAGAAAACTTCATATTTTCTATTAGTACACCGGCTGCATCAGCTTCTTTTATAGCGTTTTCATTAATCTTTGATGTAATAACAACAGGCATCAGACTTGGCAATTCTGGCAGTTTTCTTTTCATAAAGTTGAAAAAATTTAGTCGTTCAGCAGACTTCGCAAGACGGACAAACTCACGAATCCTGTGAGACAGAGCTTGGCAATTAAAGATACGCTCAACAAGCGTAGGGATGCCGGTTATCATTCGTCTTTCGTTCTCCTCTTTGGCTTTAAGCTGTTCTTTCAATATGTTATTTTGCTCAAGCATTTTTTCGTTCTCCTTTACTAGTTCATCAATTTTGCTCAGATGCCGCTTTTCTCTGAAAGATAGTTCTTTGACTTGCTCCTTATACTCCGCCCTCTGATTGTTGCAATTTTCATAATGCCTCTTCATTGTCTCGTATTCCCTCTTTATCTCTGTGGCTATTCGTTCAGTCCTGGCTACTTTTTTCTTTTCAGCAGATAGCTCCTTTTTTGTAGTGACTTCACTGTTTTGAAAATCAGATAGGCGTTGAAGGTCATTTAAACCAGAAGCAATGTTCAGAATGATACTTTGTGCCTTAACCTTCTTGGCATCTGCATCAGATAAATTGCTAAAGAATTGGGCTAGTGAAGGACACACCATAGCATTCAAAAAAGTCATGAAATCTTCGTACGAGTGTGGTGGTCCTTTTAAAAGAGAGGAAAGCATGTTTGTGTCAAGATTGGGAAGCGTAATTTGTTGTTGAGAAGAACTAGGGCCAGCTCCTTGTTGAGAGGATGACGGAGGAATTTGACCAGTACTTCTCCTCTTGGCGGAAGGCGGAAGAGTTGTTAATGTAGTGTCTTGATGTGATGCACTAGCTGTTGGAGATAAAGGGAAATTGTTACTTATAAAAGAGTTCCAATATGCTTCACAACATTTCAAGGGTGGCATAAAGTATAAGGAAGGGTTTGGATTATAAAATCCACCAGTACTGGGCACACAAGAAAACAAGTACAGGTTTTGGTATGGTATTTTACATAATTCAGTGTTATCATTACCCGATGCACGACGTTCTCTAGAGGCAACTCGATTCATACCTATGTCTTCTTCTTCTTCTTCATCCTCCTCCTCCCTCACTTCATCTGTCTTGGGGGTATCATCAATAATTTTCTGAGTAGTAAAGGTAAGCTGCGAGTAAACCGATGACCGCATGGCGGTAAGCGGTGTAATTTCTGCAAAAGTTTAAAAGTCACAGTGGTTAATTGGATAGATAAAGGAGGGCATTTTATTAAGCATATGTAACAAAAGTAAATGCTTACTCTTCCTCCCAGCAAGAATACAGGCATAACCTTGTGCGATATCCCAATCTTGACTTACGGATGTCAGCGAAAGCATGTGTTTCCCATATTTAATGTCATTGAATTGTTCAGCTTTAATCCTCTTAAACAAAAGGTTTTCCTTGGTGACGAGTTTTGGAAAGGTAACAGATACGGTATGCGAGTATTTGCGCCATACTCGAGTGGCTGAGTATTGTTTATCAATTGCATCTTCATTAATAAAGATAAATGAAGCATACCAGTTATCGCCAGGATGATCAAGTGCAGGTTTCAGAAACCCATGAACTTTATTGAATGTGAACCAACCATTTTCATGGCGTGCTATACGTACCAAATGGCAAAATATCCGAATTGATGGCTCAATATTCCTTGCGTGACAATACATTTCAAAAATCAAGATCTTTCGAATTGATGCTGGTTCGAATTGACCAACAGCAACACCGTAAAACTTGCAAACTTCTAAGAAGAATGGTGTAAATGGCAGACGTAAGCAGAAGTTGAAGATTGAATGGCCATAAATAGCAACCTTGCCAGGGGGCGGTGAGCAGGCTCTGGCATTAATTGCAGGAATCACTGGTTCAACACCAGCTAATCAAGGAAAATGTTGCAGTAGCTCGCTTAAATATTTCTCATTTACTCTGCTAGGAATAGCTGAAACATCCTTTATGGCTGACATTAATGTTCTACTGAAACAGGAAGTAAAGCAGGTATTGATGGAAGAAGATGAATACTGTAGAAGGAAGTTGTAAAAGTAAATGATCGGTTAGGGTTTATTATGGTTCAAAAGCAAATATATATAACAGCTGTAATCAGTGGTGATTTTGGGGGTTTTGTTTTCAGCCACACACGTGTAAGGACAAGATAAAAGGGCGAGTACATCGAAAAGTCTTTTTACAGCTAGAGGCGCGTGAGGTATTTTAGCTGTGCAAAAAGCAATCATCATAATGTCAGTAAAATTCGCCTATCATTTAATGCATGTGATGTACTTCCCAATGCAAAAGGAAAACGTGAAGACTTGGTTGGCATGCGTTATTTCAAGTTTAACAACTTAATCAATTTTCAAATGCTTAAGTCATTAAACTGGGGGACTTAATGGTGTATCCTATTGTATACACGCATAAAAGGCGTAATAGCAGCATAAAAGTGGCATCAGGAAGGCTGGAAGTAACAGTTTTGTGAAGTTAACCGTCCAACGTACTCCGCTGTGCAGGCTGCTTCGTCATGCGTAAACCCTTAAGGCCGCCTAGCGCGTAAGCCCTGGCCGTAGAACGCCACCTTCAGCATAAATTTCGGATCACGAATAACAGAACGTATTGTCATCTGACACGTGTCCCCAAACAATCTGGTGGATCTGACACTATAAATAGACCCCTTGGGTCGTCATTTTACACAGTTCAGATATTCTGACAACTTTGAGAGCTGAGAGTTCACTTCTCTTTCTCTCTCTACTTTCTCTCACTAGAAGTCATCTGGCTAGCACTTCTACGCTCTACGGACGACAGATTGATTAAGCCACCCCACAAGTTTCTACACTTGTGAACCGGGTCTGCAGGGATTATTTTCCGAGGGTAAAAATCAATCGGCAACACTCCGCCCTCCTAAAGCTAGATTACTTCTAGTATCTTGTTGACACACTAAGCCTTACCTCATAAGGAAATAGGTGTTAACAAACTCAAAGACAGATGGGGCGGATGCGAAAATTTAATAATTTTTTTAGTTTCAGCGGGGGTAAACACTAATAAAAGCCTTATTTTTTAGTAAAATTTTTTTTTAGTGTAATTTTTTTTTATCCGTTAAATCCAGGTGGGGCGGATACCCCCTCCGGGTTACTCTAAGCTCCGCCCCTGCGAATGGGTTGACGATATTAGGCTCGTAAATATTGGGCTCATAAATATTAGGTTTGCATACATTAAACTCCATGATTATTTACAAGATTTGTATATGGGCTTGGTCATGTGCGAATGGGAGTTAGCTATTTAAGAAAAAAAGTCAGTCAATAAGTTGGTAGATAATAAGGATTGCTTTGGTTTGTTTTGATTTTATCTAAAAGTGACATATTAGATGGTTGGTGATAAGCTACATACGACAAGGGGGTTTAACATGTTGAGGTGTAGGCTTCGGTAGTTTAAGCCCAATAAAACTGGCCAGAGTTTTCTTGGTGACCAAGTCAGTGTTTGGCCAACCCTAATTGGTTGGGCCGATTTTTATTTGGTGGTCTTAGTCTATATATAGTCTCTCATTGTACATGTATTGTAACACCCTCCAAATTAATAATATACTCTCTAGTTCCAAAGTGGATGTAGGTTTCACCTAGAAACCGAACCACTATAATTCTCGTGTCATCGCTCTTTATTTTTTCTGTGTTTTATTTTCGGCTATTGTGTGTGCTTGTGATTATTTTCGCAGCTTATTACTTAACAACTGGTATCTAGAGCCAAGGTTTCAACAACTAGCCGATTGCATCAGACCGCGTCTGCTACTGCTGCTGTTACAGATCAGTTCAGATCTGCTGCTGCTATTTTTTTTGGTTACAGATCAGTTCGGAACAGCTGATCCAGGCCTGCTGTTTTTTTTTTTTGGGTTCTAATAGCTGCTGCTAAGAAACCCTAGCTGATTACAGCTGTTTGCAGGTCAAACCCTAGGTGTCACCAACAGCTACTGCTGTTACGATTAAGCCCCTGCAACTGATCACAGTTGCTGCCATTTTTTTTTTCTGACCATCACGGCTGCTACTAATTCACGAGTGTTTTGCTGCTGTCCACTAGATCTAATAAAGCTTTTACAATGGCAGAAGAAGGAAGGATTAAAATCGTAAGTTAGATGGGCAAGATTTTGGGTGGTGTAAGATGCAGGTTGAAGACTTGTTATGTCAGAAGGATCTGATAGATGCTTTGAGTGAGAATAAACTAGAAAAATTGAAAGACGACGAATGGAAGACGCTTGACAGGAAAGCCCTAGCTGTTGTCAGGCTCACGCTGACAAAAAGTGTTGCCTTTAACATTGTGAACCAAACCACGACACATGGTTTAATGAAGACCTTAGAAAATATGTATGAGAAGCCGTCTGCTTCTAACAAGGTGTTTTTGATCAGACAGTTGGTGAACACCAGGTTGAAAGAAGGTGCTTCAGTAACAAACCATGTTAATAACTTCAACAATATTATCTCTCGGTTACTGTCAATTGATATCAAGTTCGATGACGAAGTTAAAGCTCTTCTAGTATTATCTTCATTACCTGAAAGCTGGTCAGGTTCAGTCACAGCTATCAGTGGATTCACAGAGTCCTCAAAGCTCAAGTTTGAGGGCATTCGTGATTTTATTCTTGGAGAAGATATAAGAAGAAAGAGCTCAGGAGAACCATCAGGAAACTTGCTGAGCACAGAAGAGAGGGGTATGAGAAAAGGCAGAAATAACACCACCAGGGAAGGTCAAAGTCAAGAAGGAGGAGTGTGTCGAGAACAAGGAATGATATTAAATGTTGGAATTGTCAGGAGACTGGGCACTTCCGAAATCAATGCACTAAGCCAGTAACATCATCAAAGCCAAGGGAAGTTAATGTTGCAGCTGCAACAGATGATTATGATAACGTCCTTGTTTGCTGCGTTGAGAATACAACTGATGCTTGGGTTATGGATTCAGGAGCATCGTTTCATGCTACTCCAAGTCCACACTTGATGAAGAATCTACGAACAGGTAATCTTGGTAAAGTTCGTTTGGCTAATGATCATTGTCTTGATATTACAGGAGTTGGAGATTTAGAGCTGAAGACCTCTTTGGGCACTAATTGGACCTTGGAAAATGTCCGAGTTATTCCTGGCCTAAAGAAGACTTTAATCTATGTTGGACAACTTGATGATCAAGGATACAATGTGCTATTTGGTGAAGGTCAGTGGAAAGTAATAAAGGGGAACTTAGTAATAGCCAAGGGTAAGAAGAGAGGCACTCTTTATATGGTAGAAGTTCCAGCTAATGAAGTAAATGCAGTTTCCAATGATCGTAGCTTAACCAGTCAGTGGCACCAACGTTTAGGTCACATGAGTGACAAAGGAATGAAAATGCTAGTGTCCAATGGGAAAATTCCTGGTTTAAAGAGAGTTGAATCAGACTTTTGCGAGTCATGTGTTTTTGGAAAGAAAAAGAAGGCCACCTTTGCAAAAGCAGGCAGAACATTAAAGGCCCAGAAGTTGGCGCTAGTACACACAGATGTGTTCGGGCTTACTCCTGTTTCTTCATTGGGAGGAGCACGCTATTATGTTACTTTCATCGATGATTCAACACGCAAGGTATGGGTTTACTTTCTTAATAATAAATCTGATGTATTTGAAGCTTTTAAGAAATGGAAATCTGCTGTTGAATTATCTTCTGATTTAAAGGTAAAATGCTTGAAGTCGGATAATGGAGGAGAATACATCAGCACCGAATTCGTTAACTATTGTGCTGATCATGGCATTCGGATGATCAAGACGGTTCCAGGTACTCCACAACAAAACGGAGTTGCAGAAAGGATGAATCGTACTTTAAATGAGAGAGCACGTAGCATGAGATTTAATTGTGGGCTACCAAAGACTCTATAGGCTGATGCAGTAAGCACTGCCGCTTATTTGATCAACCGTTCTCCATCAACTCCGCTTGATTTCAAAATACCCGAAGAAGAATGGAGAGGTAAAGCAATCAGTTATGAGCATCTAAAAATCTTTGGGTGCAGTGCATATGATATTAATAAAGATGGTTACAAACTCGATGCAAAAGCAAAGAAGTACGTGTTCATTGGTTATGGGGGAGATGACATGGGTTACAGGTTATGGGATAACAAGGGAAAACATGTTATCAGAAGTAAACATGCCACCTTCAATGAAGCAGAATTGTACAAGGATTTCAACTCAACACCAAAAGAAAAGGAATCTGTTGAATTTGAGGTTGACACAGAGACAACAAGAGAGGATGAAAGGGAAACTCCAGAGTATGAAACTGAAGTTCCAGTGGGAGTTCCTAACAGTGAAAGCTCGGAATCTGATCACGAGCAGACTTCTGAAAGTGGGAGCTCAGATTCTGATGATGAGCAGCCTCCACAGCCCCCACCACAACCTGACCAGTCCAATTGGGTCAGGAGATCTACACGAGTCACAAGACAGCCAAATAGGTTTAGTCTAACAGTTAACTATCTTCTTTTGACAGAAAATGGGGAACCAGAAAGTTATTCTGAGGCAATGAAGGTGAAAGATTCGTTCCAGTGGGAGCAGGCTATGAAAAGCGAGATGGAATCTTTATTCAAAAATCAAACTTGGAAGTTGACCAAGTTACCACCAGGAAAAAGGGTCTTACAGAATAAATGGGTTTTCAGAGTCAAAGATGAAGGGGATGGTTCTAAACGATACAAAGCAAGATTAGTTGTCAAAGGATTTCAACAAAAGAAAGGAGTCGACTATGTTGAAATCTTTTCTCTAGTAGTGAAGATGACGACTATCAGATTAGTTCTAAGTATGGTGGCAACCGAGAAGTTACACTTAGAACAGTTGGATGTTAAAACAGCCTTTCTGCATGGCAACATTGAAGAAGACATTTATATGTCTCAAACAGAGGGGTTTTGTGTCAAAGGAAAGGAGAATCTTGTGTGTAATCTAAAGAGAAGCTTGTATGGTTTGAAACAAGCTCCCAGACAGTGGTACTTGAAATTTGATAATTTCATGGAGAAGACGGGATTCGTGAGAAGTTCTACAGATCATTGTTGTTATTTGAAGAAGTTCAAGAGCTCCTATATTATATTGCTTCTTTATGTTGATATGTTAATTGCAGGTTCTGATATGGTTGAAATACGCAATTTGAAGAAGCAATTATCTAGAGAATTTGAAATGAAGGATCTCGGGCCAGCTAAGCAGATTCTTGGTATGAGTATATGCAGGAATAAAGATAGGTCAGTTTCTTTATCTCAAGAAAAGTATATTCGCAACGTTCTTGAAAAGTTCAGAATGAATGGTGAGTCTACAAAGCCAAGAAACACACCGTTGGGAAGTCATCTAAAGCTTTCTAAACATTAGTCTCCTAAAACTGAAGTAGAAAAAGCAGAAATGGCTAAGGTTCCTTATGCATCCGTAGTGGGTAGCCTAATGTACGCAATGGTGTGTACAAGACCTGATATAGCACATGCAGTTGGGATGGTTAGTCGCTTTATGTCAGCTCCGGGGAAAGAACATTGGGAAGCAGTGAAGTGGATACTGCGGTATTTAAAGGGTACTCCCAAAGTTGGGTTATGTTTCAAGGGCAGGGATGCTACTCTCAGGGGTTATTCTGATGCAGATCTGGGTAGATGCAATAATACCTTTAAGAGCACCACCGGGTATGTATTAACTATAGGAGGAACAACAGTGAGTTGGATGTCTAGGTTTCAAAAGAGCGTGGCTCAATCTACTACTGAAGCAGAATACATGGCTTTGACTGAAGCCAGTAAAGAACTAGTATGATTAAAGACATTCATGAAAGAACTGGGCAGCAAACAGACAGAATTTGTCTTATATTGTGATAATGAGAGCGCAATCAAGTTGGCAAAGAATCCAGTCTATCATGCTAAAACGAAACACATTGGCATGAAGTATCACTTTATCAGAGAACGGATAAGCAATGGAACATTTAATCTGGAGAGCATTCCAGGTTCAAAGAATCCAACAAATATGTTTACCAAACCAGTAACGCTGGATAAGTTGAAGCTGTGCATAGCTTCAACTGGCCTTCAGGAACATTGAAGAGAAGGCAGGAACTAGAGAGAGAAGAGATGAGTTGAGTCATGCATTGCAGAAGTATAAGAGTGCAGATCGATGATATTCGAAGCCTCCAAGTGGGAGATTGTTGAGGTGTAGGCTTCGGTAGTTTAAGCCCAATAAAACCGGCCAGAGTTTTCTTGGTGACCAAGTCAGGGTTTGGCCAACCCTAATTGGTTGGGCCGATTTTTATTTGGTGGTCCTAGTCTATATATAGTCTCTCATTGTACATGTATTGTAACACCCTCCAAATTAGTAATATACTCTCTAGTTCCAAAGTGGATGTAGGTTTCACCTAGAAACCGAACCACTATAATTCTCGTGTCATCGCTCTTTATTTTTTCTGTGTTTTATTTTCGGCTATTGTGTGCTTGTGATTATTTTCGCATCTTATTACTTAACATAACAAGGGCCATGATTGGTCATTAAATTTTACTCCTTATCCAAATACTCCGTATTAGTTTTGTGACTTTTAAGTTTGTTACTATTAAATTTGTTACCTGGTTTATCCATATAACTTGTCATGAGCCTATAAAGACCCTTCGGTATTTTTTACTTTAAAAAGTTAGTTTTGAGATTTGATTATTATTGTTATTTATTCATCGTGAATAAAATTGAATCGAGAAGGTTTTCATGTTATCTTGAACCGAGAAGGTTCTCATCGTTGAACAAGTTTTCTTTATATATATATATATATATATATATATATATATATATATATATATATATATATATATATATATATATATATATATATATATATATATATAAATTTTTTTTTGAAAAGGCAAGGCCTCAAAGTGGAGTTGGTGGGGATTGAACTTCGATCCACTTTGGAGATTCTCAAGCACCCAACCACTCAACCACCCATTTGGGATAGTTTTCTTTATATTGAAGTTAACATAAGAGAATTCAAATTTTAGTGATCAATCCTAGATTAAAGATACTTAATTAAAGATTGAGTACAATGAGATTAAAGTGGTGGAATGGGGTGTTTGATGATTGTTTTGGGCCCTGATGATCGTCTTTCACTTTATCAATCAAGTAATCAACCACTCCGACCCGGTCTTGATTGTTAATTAGCATGATTCACCTTAACGCAATGTAAAAGTTCCTTGGGCAAAGTCACAAGTGAAAATTACAAAGGTCTGGGCAAATGGCAGAGAATCAACAACTATAAATGAGAGACCAAACTCTCTATTTATAGTTTCCAGAATATTCGCGGTATGCAGATTGTCTAATCATCCGTGTTGACTTAGCGAAAAGGATCTGCAGTCTTTTATTAATGCGCAAATTGATTCGCGAACTTAACTTTCAGCGGATCTTTCAAATCTTTTCAGCACACTTCGCGTAACTTCTGTTTTTAGCCTTTAGCACTTAAAATATACATATACAATGCTATGTATATCATCAAGTCCCCCTAGTTTATTATGTTACATTTTGCATAAAAAATGTAGCATGATAAACTCAAAAAATAAAATCCGCAGTTATTCATGACTGCGAACCACATTGAATCATTTCGCTATGCCTTTGTTACCGTTAGATTAAACAAAGTTACCGTTTCTATCCGTTGACGTGAAAATTTACCGTTAAATCAAGGCACTCTGAAATCTAGAAGTGAAACGAGCATCTCGATCCGAAACGAGGGACATTTCCTTAAGATATATTTGAACAAGTTTTCGTTTCTCAAGAAATTCGCGCCGCGGAAGATTTATTGGTTTTCGAAAACGTTCGTTAGGACTATTCACCCTCTTGGCGAATACTAGTATAACGTGAAGAGTCTCTCTCTTCATTGAGAATTTAGATAAAAGGTTTCCTTATATGGGGGTACGAGTTTAATGCGAGAGAAGTTTCCGCCTCGATGTGAGCATATCAAGCGAATTGTAGTTCGTAGATAAAACTGTGCGAAAACGAGATAGTATACACGTGTAACATATGTTTTGAAGTCGAAAGAATTTGTCATTCATTCGGGAGCATAATATGGTTCGACAATAATCAAAGGTGTGTCCTTGGTATGGTTGTCATCAATATTCTCGGAGTTTTCGGATGTCCAACAAGAAAAATGAAGTCATGTACATGGCACATGGTGGTGATTAGGTTGATCGAGTCATTTCACCATCACGTGTCATTAGAACTTTGGTATGACTTACCATAATATAACCACTTTGATCGAGTGTCGTTATATTACGCTAACTCATACCTCCATTCCCACATAACTCCATAGAATCAAGTTCGTGTGATCTTGAAGTTTTAAAATAAACAAAGTGTAACAATGATATCGGTTAAAAAGTCACATTTTCACCCCGGTATTAAGGCCTAAAAACAAGAAAGATTCGAACTTTGTCGGCAAAATACCCACTTCGTCGGTTAGAATTGAAGAACAAGTAATTACGAAGGCGGTGCAAAAAGAATCAAGAGAATCGGAGCTAAAACGAAGATTCTAGAGCGAAAACGGTGAAAGACAAGAAATCAAGTTACGATCCAGGGAATCAAAGCTGACCAGCACCAGAAACGGCCCACCATACGGCCTACCATACGGCCTGCCACACGGTCCAGCAAATGCCCCCAAGAAACGGGCTGCCAGCCATACGGCCTGCCAAATACGAGCCACCATACGGCCTGCCATACGGCCTGCCGGCCGTATTTTGGCAAATTTCTAGTCTATTTAAAGGGTCTTTGTCATTCATTCCAACACACACTTCAATTCACTTTTTTCTCTCTCTTGTACAATATTAGTCATACTCTCAAGGCCTTCGACTTCGTGCGAGAAACCTAGTACCCGGAGAAGAACGCTGAAGATTGTATTAGAAGCGGTCTGGAGTCTTGAAGTTGTCACTTTTGTATTCAGAACTCGTTCAATCTACTGGTACTTCTATCCTTTATCTTATATAATGTTTTATGATATTGTTGCCATGATTAGCGAGTAGTTATCTTTAGTGTATGCTACGATGTAAGCAGTTATAATGCCAAAATAATATAATGGTTTGTGTATGCTGTGGAAATGCTTTCTGATTATGCTTTAAACTCAATCGCTTTTCCAACTAATAGAACGTAGTTATAGGCTCTGTTATTGGGAAGTCGCGAACCCCGATTCAGAGTACACTATCTGTGTCACCCCTTGGTAAGAGAAGTCTATCGGATACAACGTAAGATCGACTGAGGCACACCAGTTGTAGTAAGTCTATCAAGCTTTGGATTCCGACTGAGGACTCTTTCGTAGTGAAACATCTGACTAGACCCTTAGTACATTGTCGGTCCTAGACCATGCTAGTGTAGTTACCAAGCATATAAACTTCGTACGTGCACGCTGAAGCACAACGGTTGTTGTAAGCGGTACCTCTGCTAAGTAAGGCCATGGAACACGGTTAGTGTTGATTAGTACACTGCACCATAACGCGGTCTCAAGCATTGCACCCCACTTGAGGGATTCTTAGTTAATTAAGGAACTGTTTGTTTAGACACATAAAGGATTGGACCCGTTAGGATAACTGAACGTGTTCATGGAAGTCAGCTTGACTTGGCCATGGTGTTCTTTATGGTTGAACTCTTTTTAAGGGCCTAACTATCTTTTACCAATCATTAACGAAAGCATTGAAACACATCACGTCTCTCGGAAATAGTAAACCATGTATTCTATTACGCTTAAGAAAGTTTAGACCATTTTGGAATGTTAATACGTCACCCAACCGAGTCGCTCAATTGGATGAGCCGTTTGAACGTGTATGCCTGTAGTCAGACTGCACGGGCGTCGAGGGTAAGGGACGTTGCTGTCTATTCAGAATCTTCAAGCCTAACGCAGTACCCAGTGACATGTCTTATGACAGGGGCGTTTATGACTAGTGTAATGAATACAAGGCCTCTGCCTATTCATGAGCCAACATTCCATAATCTCGGCAGAATAACTGATGAAGTCATAGTATGCACTCACTTTAACCTTATCTGAATTACGAATTTTATCGCATTTACTTTATCTGTCTTTTTAAATTAGAAAATCCCAAAATAAATATTCACTACTCCCTAACTATCTTAGGCTTAAATATAGGTTCGATTCTACTGATATCTCAAAAATACGACCCTAGGTCATACTTCCCTTACTTATAAGGAGTAGTAAGATTTAGGCCCCGCTAATTATAAATTTAAAACAGTACCCTCTCCCACGAGTGGCTGATCCTGGCGAGCCGCGGCCTGACGACACCGCGCAATTTGAAACCGTTTGTTTCGGTCATATCAGGAGAATTACTAGTTTTTGGAGCCGCTGCCGGGGAACTGGTATCAGGCAATACTGCTCTCTATCAAACTTATTCACAAGCATTTAGTGGTGTCTAAGAAAGACAATTATACACGGACTTGGTTATTGGATTTTTCGAACAGTCACCAATTATATTGGGACCAAAAGAATCCCGCCTCTCCGTAGTCGGCCTGGCCACTTGGTTTGTTGAGTAGTTCGTGCGGAGCTCTGTTACCGAAATACCAGGGAATCAGTAGCCAGAACCAAAAACATATTCCACCGTAGGATAGTTAGTTAATTAAATTAAATTAAATTAGATTACTTTAGACTACCGTAGATTAGATTACCTTAGTTTAACTTAGGTTACAATTAGATTAAATTAGATTACCTTAGAATTTGATTATCCTAGAATAAATTAGTTTAGCTTAGCTTATTATAATTTTAGTTTATTTGCGAAAAATTAAAAACAAAAAGGCATACCCAGTGTATGACCCAAACCCGATCTAGACCAGGGTCGTTGTTATTCGTACCTGATCCAGACGCAATAATCTCTAAAGCACGCAAGGAAGCACGAATCAGAAATCAAATGGCGTTACGCGTTACTTTAGCAGAAAACACCAAACCCTCGATTGAAGGTCGAGGAGGACCAATCAGATTTCCAGAGATTCAAGGACACTCGTTCGAGTTAAAACATCACATCATCCAGCTCATTCAGAATAGCTGTCAGTTTCATGGATTACCGAATGACGATCCTAATTCTCACCTTGATAAATTCATATCCCTTTCGAACTCCTACAAACAGCCAGGGATAGGACAAGATATAGTCCGGCTATACTTGTTCTCCTATTCCCTCACTCATCATGCTCAAACTTGGTTCGAAGGACTGGAAAAAGATTTCATCACATCATGGACGGAGATGGCTACTAAATTCCTAACCAAATATTTCCCTCCTTCTAAACAAACTAAGCTGAAGAATGACATCATTAACTTCAAACAAAGTTATGATGAATCTCTTTACACTGCATGAGAGCGATTCAAAACCCTGCTGAAGAAATACCCTAATCACCAGTTAGAATGGTAAGCCCAAATCTGTACCTTCTACAATGGTCTTACGGTAAATCATAGGACGACGATCGATGCAGCAGCTCAAGGGAATCTGATGAACCAAACCGCAGACGAAGCATGGGAATTGCTCGAGAACATGACAGTGCATCATCATGACTGGAACAGTGGTGAAACAACTTCATCATCTGCCCCACTCTCCGCACTTAACAATCAAACGGAGGCCATCAAATCCCTCACGGATAAGATGGAATCTCTTGCTAAACAACTCGGAGAATTGAAGACGCAGCCGCAGCAGGTTAACCAAGCTCAGGCTTGTGTTAATTGTACCAACCCGCAACCTACTGAAGAATATCAAGTTGAGTACGAAAACCCTGCGGTTCAGTCTGTTACGTTAAATACCCAGCTAGTCCACCAAATCCTGGATTCAATCAACCACCTAGGGTTAATCAATTTCAGCGAAGCAATCAACCTTTTCACTATCGCTATCCACCTTATTCAGCCCAACAATCTCAATTGACCTACGATCAACCACTTCCACTCACTGGTGCCCCAGTTGAGGAAAATTCCCCTAACACCCAGATTACAAAAGCAACTAACCCCACTCTCGGAGCTGATGATCAGTTGACTCAGTTCATTCAAGGGAAACAACAGTTAAATCAGAGAACTGCAGTCAGGCAAGATCAGACGGAGATACTAATGAGAAATCAATTGGCTCTGCTCAAAAGTTTGGAAACGCAGCTCGGACAGTTATCACATCGCCTTGAAACCCGACCGCATGGAAGATTGCCAAGTAATACTATCCAAAATCCACACATAGAAGAAGCAAAGCAAATGGATTCCATAATCCTAGAGGAAGAACCACGGAGAAGGTCAGCTAGGCTCAAAAACAAATCAACATATACTCAGAAGCTGACCCCTGAAACTCCAGTTCGCGTACCTTACCCTGGAAGGCTACAAGAAGAACCATCCAAGCTTGATTCCTTCAAACTTGATGGAAGATTCCTGGACACCTTGTCCAAAGTTCCCAACCAGAAGAGATACATCCGAAGGCTTCTCTCTACAAAGGAGAGGATACCAGACTCTAACAAAATTCCACTGAGTGAAGAATGCTCTGCATTACTCAGAAACTCTGTACCACCAAAGCTAGGAGATACGGGCCGATTCGTTTTCCCGTGTTCAATCTACCAATCTGGAACCATTCATGCGCTAGCAGATTTAGGAGCAAGTATCAACCTAATCCCCTACTCTCTCTACAAGAGATTAGAGTTAGGAGACTTGTCACCAACCAAAATGACAATCCAACTTGCCGATCATACAATTCGATATCCTAAGGGCATAGTTGAGAACGTCTTGGTGAAAGTCGACAAATTCTTGTACCCTATGGATTTCGTAGTAATGGATATTAAGGAATACCTACACACACCAGTAGTGTTAGGAAGACCTTTCATGACTACGGCTAGGACTGTCATTGATGTGTACAATCAAACCTTGATCTTACGATCACATGGGGAGAGCGTTACCTTCAAAATTGACCGACCAACTGATCTTTCTGGACAGGCAGAGATGTTTGCTATTTCCACCAGACGGATCACTTCCGATGATGAGTCTTCACCACTAGCCAACGATATCGGGATGGGTGTCGAATCACAGTCTGTAGACGACCCAGAAATGGAAGAAGAGGATCCCAGCGAAGAAATAGAGGAAGATGAGGAATCTGAAGAGGAAGAAGAAATGGAAGACGTAAGAGAAACTGCGACAATACCAGTTCCAAGCACTGAGCGTCATGAAGAAATAATGAGGCTTGAGACGGCAGCTCACAGTTTAATCATTCGTTTCAAGAAGAAGACCGACAAGGCTGAGGCTAAGGATATAGAAATTGATCCTGTAAGTGTCAAAGTGGAGAATCAGAATACTGAAGAAACCCGTTCATCAGACGCATCCTCAGAGGAACAAGATACCGATGATAACGAGGAAGAGCAGCATGAAGACATTCTGAATAACTCACACTCTCCAACCGAACCAGATCAAGGGGAGCCGGACTCTTCTTCAGATCGAATTCCGGTTATATCCACACACGCAGACATGATAACCTTCATCAATGATACCGATGAATTTGAAGACATTCTCGAAGCCATCCGAAAATCAACCATTGATTTTTCGCTACGCTTAATAGAACGAATCATGGCAATCAGAGAAGAACACCACCTCTATCTCCGAAGAGAAGACAATGATGTTGAAATCCTAGAAGAACGCATTCAAGACTTTATCAATTCTCTTCACGATCATATCTATCACGAAGAAAGGCAACGAGAGCATGATTCAGTGGTTCGCACTATTCTCGAAACAAGATTCTGTCGAGATCAGAAGATCATTTACGCTAGGGTTTATAACGCCTTAGCCGGATCTGCACTTCCGTTCTCACGAAACCAACGAGCACTACTGACTCTCATCCGGAAGCATATGGATCTTTCCACCGGACGCCCGGCTTATCATTCTGATTTGCAAATGATCGAGGATATTCACAGCTTTTTCGCTCTTTTGGATAGAGATAAATTCGAAAGCACACCAGACAGACTAGTGATTTACGTAACAATTGATCACCACGCTGATCTGATTATCAAAGAGTTACGAGACGCTGTTATGGAGCAAGCAAGGCGAAACAATCTGTTCTCTCATCTTGAACCAGATTGAGTCAACATTGCCACCTATGTTACGAAGCAGCTATCACGTATATTCCACGAATCCACAGATCCTAGTTTCACATTTAAAGCTGGATGTCGGGAGATATACTCAAAGACGATGAAATTAATACTCGGATCAGGATTGTTGTTCACTTCTTTCTAGCTTCATCTCTTAACTAATCTGTGCAAAGCAACAGACTCTCACTGTGGAGATCACCGTTTCGAAGACTTCGAGATTCTAAAGATACAGTTTCTGACATTGTTTGAAGACCTCCGAAATGAGCATCCCGTCAGAGAAATAATCAACACTAGCACTGCTTCTATGATTGACATTTATGGGTCAACCAGCAGAGCTGTGGATCATATTCTCATCGGACTTCAAGACTTATCAAGAGCCGAAACTACGCACTACTTATCTTTTAGAAGATCTTCAAGAGAAGTACCGGATCTGTTACCACTATTGGTCCGAAACTTTCTCAGGATTTATCCACCAAGACTCACATTCCCACGAGAAGACCAAGATCACAACCATCAGCGAGGAATGTTTGCTTTTTGAGGCAACACTACGGTCGAGCCAACGACCTTAAACAAAAGCGCTTCTCGGGAGGCAACCCGTGCAATAAAGTAGAGTAGAAGAATAAAGAATGACAAATGAGCCGATAAAGACGCAAGGATTGGAAGCCAGCAACATCTGCTAGGGGTATTTCTTTCTTCTCGCTACTAGCTCAAGATTTAAACTATGCCACATCCTAGCTTATCACTAAGTGTGGGATAACACCCAATTAAGACACTAGACAAATACTTCCAAATCTTCAACTAAAACTCCTAAGTGTGGGATATACTAGGAACATTGAGGACAATGTTCGTCTAAGTGTGGGATGTTGGTATCTTTTTATGCTGTATTATAATAACCCATTACGAAGATTCCAAGTCCTTAAGCCAAATTTCAAAATTTTTGCAAAAGAAACCCTTTTCGAAAGAGTATTTTTGAAAACTTAAAACGTTTGTCAATAAAAATAAGGCTTAAGTAGGGTGGAAATCTTGTTAGAATGAAATCTCTAATAGAGCATTGCATGACTAAGGCATTATCGACCTAAATTGATTATGGTGAGCGCCCCAAATAAGACCAGCATTCATCTTTAATGCTTCACTATTTTCCATTGAGAGTGCCAATGTCTGTGCTCAGAATCAGAACTTGCTTTAGATCTACATCTCCAAGCAGCGAAACGTGATTCGGTTGTAATCAAAATGGCTAGCCATTTTTCAAACATAAACCTTCCGCACCTCCACTACTTCTACTCCACCACCACATCCACATCACCTTTACTATTTCTCAAAAAATCCAGAAAATGAGATTCCTTCCGAAAACCCGATGTTATAAACCTCTCAAGTATCATGGCAAAGGTCTTGAAAAAGTTTACCGGCTAAAAGTTTCTCGAGATGAAGTCTCCAAAAAAAAAAAAAAAATTATATTTCAAGTTCTGAAAAAAGGAGCAGAACTAAATAAGAGAAACGCTGAAGAGAACTCGACCGAAAATTATTATCATAGAAAAGTTCAAAAGTGCTTCTCAAAATACTTCAGCACTCCTATCTATCCGAATAAAAATCTGTATAAAGACTACATTACCCTTTTATCTTACCCCACAAAAACAACTTCACTACCACTCCAAAATTCCTTTCCCATCATTGACAAATGACCTATAAAAGCTGAGATTACTACCGTTCTCGCATTAGCAGCAAGGATTTGAGTCTTTATCAAGCCTATAACGATGGGTGCAGCATGACTGGCTATGAGTGAATTCATTTCTTAGATCCATAGGGAACCCTAAACACTTGAATGATTTGAGTGACCCGTGAAAGCTAGCCTATGTCATGTAACCTCCTCGCATGCTTGCAGAGATAATTTCAATCCTAACATAGATGACTCACCTTATCTTTTGCTCTTATAATAAAAGCAAACCGCTTAGGCTATTAGAAAAGAAATAGCGAAAAGATTCTTAAAGAATGAGAGTTTGCTTGAGGACAAGCAACGTCTAAGTGTGGGATATTTGATATCGGCTAAAAAGTCACATTTTCACCCCGGTATTAAGGCCTAAAAACAAGAAAGATTCGAACTTTGTTGGCAAAATACCCACTTCGTCGGTTAGAATTAAAGAACAAGTAATCACGAAGACGGTGCAAAAAGAATCAAGAGAATCGGAGCTAAAACGAAGATTCTAGAGCGAAAACGGTGAAAGACAAGAAATCAAGTTACGATCCAGGGAATCAAAGCTGACCAGCACCAGAAACGGCCCACCATACGGAATGCCAGTATGGGGTACGGCCTGCCACACGGCCCAACAAACGCCCCCAAGAAACGGGCTGCCAGCCATACGGCCTGCCAAATACGGGCCACCATAAGGCCTGCCATACGGCCTGCCGGCCGTATTTTGGCAAATTTCTAGTCTATTTAAAGGGTCTTTGTCATTCATTCCAACACACACTTCAATTCACTTCTTTCTCTCTCTTGTACAATATTAGTCATACTCTCAAGGCCTTCGACTCCGTGCGGGAAACCTAGTACCCGGAGAAGAATGCTGAAGATTGTATTAGGAGTGGTTTGGAGTCTTGAAGTTGTCACTTTTGTATTCAGAACTCGTTCAATCTACTGGTACTTCTATCCTTTATCTTATATAATGTTTTATAATATTGTTGTCATGATTAGCGAGTAGTTATCTTTAGTGTATGCTACGATGTAAGCAGTTATAATGCCAAAATAATATTATGGTTTGTGTATGCTGTCGAAATGCTTTCCGATTATGCTTTAAACTCAATCGCTTTTCCAACTAATAGAACGTAGTTATAGGCTCTGTTATTGGGAAGTCGCGAACCCCGATTCAGAGTACACTATATGTGTCACCCCTTGGTAAGAGAAGTCTATCGGATACAACGTAAGATCGACTGAGGCACACCAGTTGTAGTAAGTCTATCAAGCTTTGGATTCTGACTAAGGACTCTTTCGTAGTGAAACATCTGACTAGACCGTTAGTACATTGTCGGTCCTAGACCATGCTAGTGTAGTCATCAAGCATATAAACTTCATACGTGCACGCTAAAGCACAGCGGTTGTTGTAAGCGGTACCTCTGCTAAGTAAGGCCATGGAACACAGTTAGTGTTGACCAGTACACTGCACCATAACGCGGTCTCAAGCATTGCACCCCGCTTGAGGGATTCTTAGTTAAATAAGGAACTATTTGTTTAGACACATAAAGGATTGGACCGTTAGGATAACCGAACATGTTCATGGAAGTCAGCTTGACTTGGCCATGGTGTTCTTTATGGTTGAACTCTTTTTAAGGGCCTAACTATCTTTTACCAATCATTAACGAAAGCATTGAAACACATCACGTCTCTCGGATATGGTAAACCATGTATTCTATTACGCTTAAGAAAGTTTAGACCATTTTGGAATGTTAATACGTCACCCAACCGAGTCGCTCAATTGGATGAGCCGTCTGAACGTGTATGCTTGTAGTGAGACTGTACGGGCGTCGGGGGTAAGGGACATTGCTGTCTATTCAGAATCTTCAAGCCTAACGCTGTACCCAGTGACATGTCTTATGACAGGGGCGTTTAGGACTAGTGTAATGAATACAAGGCCTCTGCCTATTCATGAGCCAGCATTCCATAATCTCGGCAGAATAACTGATGAAGTCATAGTATGCACTCACTTTAACCTTATCTGAATTACGAATTTTATCGCATTTACTTTATATGTCTGATTAAATTAGAAAATCCCAAAATAAATATTCACTAATCCCTAACTATCTTAGGCTTAAATATAGGTTCGATTCTACTGATATCTCAAAAATACGACCCTAGGTCATACTTCCCTTACTTATAAGGAGTTGTAAGATTTAGGCCCCGCTAAATATAAATTTAAAATAGTACCCTCTCCCACGAGTGGCTGATCCTGGCGAGCCGCGGCCTTACGACACCGCGCAATTAGAAACCGTCCGTTTCGGTCATATCAAACAACATCTCTAATGTGACTCGTATTTAATCGAGAGAATTAGTGCAACTCTAAAAAAGCGTTTCCCGAGGGAAGTGTATAAATGATTTGTCACGTCAAGCGGTTCAAGTCAAACAATAACGTCTTTAGGCACGAAAAGAGTAACAAATTATGATAACGAGTATTACGTAATCGTAGTGATAAATAATGATGACGATACTCATCTAGAGTAGTGGTGGTAACTTTACAACACTTGTGGATAGTAAGCTGAGACGGGGTGAATAACAACGTGGGAGACAGAGTTCCCGAACTAGTATGACTAATGAAGTCGCCGTCATCCATACATGTATGAATCATGAATTTACGTGTGTTACCAGAAAGTGGCAGAATACGGATTCGTATGATGAAAGTTTGGTACCATTATGAAGTTCACCTAAGAAAGGTTCAAGTATATATGCACAAGTAGTCAATTAAGTGCTACCTATAGCAAATGCAAGTCAGGATGCAATGATTAACTATACGGCTGTAGTCTAGATTCACTAATGCGTCCTAACGACTCTGTCAGATACACTAATGCATATCCTAGTTCCCCACAACCAATGCTCTGATACCATCTGTAACGACAGATGGGTTAGAAACCTACCCAGTGCCTTTCCAGCTAACCGCTTGGTAACCACTGAGCGTACCTCAGACACTGATTTTACGGTCCGCATTTCTGCCAAACTGCCAACCCTCCTACAAAGGGATCGCAAGGGGTAAGAGCCAATGTTTCGTCACAGGTAACACTGTGAGAACCCCCTCTACGATTAACCCGCCAAAAGCATAGTCCGTTCGGGGTGCCCGGCGTGACAGCCAGACGCGTGACTACCTTTACGGCTAAAGTTAAACCAGCTCTGATACCATCTGTAACGACCCGACAAAATCGTCATTGACGGCGCCGTTAACTTAGGTCCCGTTACGTGGTCATAGTCCCTAAATGAGACGCGTTTGACCAAAATTATGTCGCATTCATTTGAAACGTAAGACTTGCAAAGTTTTGAGTTTATCAAACGGTTCGACAACAAGTTTAAGTTTACAAAAGATGTAGAGTATAAATGAAATAACTTGCGACATAGTAAATTGAAAATCACGGTTGCTATAAATAGCGTAAGTATGTAAACATATGTTTGAATCCAAATGTGCTATCACTAGCGTATGCATGTATGCTTGACCCCAAACAAGTAATCAAAGTGTACGGAAGCATGTATCAAGTAGCCAAGTATGAACCTGAGAAACATATAGAAAACTGTCAACGAAAAATGTTGGTGAAATCATATGTGTATTTGTAAACGTTGTTTTTGAACCACAAGCAAGTATAAAGTTGATTATCTAAATCGTTTGCATTTCAAAAGTTGTTGTTTGTATCACGAGCACCTAATTATTAAGGCTTAACTGAATTGTACCTCTGAATCATAGTGTTAGAACCTACACTATACCCGAAAATATATTTCATCCGCTAACGGTAGCGAACCGTCCGAATGAGGGTTAGTCAAACCCGTATGGCCACACAACATAAATTCTCGCTTACACCCTGCAAGTGTAACTAATGATAATTGGACTTGAGGATTTTTGTTCTAACTCGCACGTGGAATGTTTGTTTTCGTACTTGTGTTCAAAGTATAAAAGTATGTAGTATTAACTGTATATGTTTCTCATCCCATGATTTAAAAGTATAAAAGTTGTTGAAAGATGGGACTTTGATCTCACCTCGAGTGCACGAGTATAAATGTAATTCACAAAGTAAACATGTGCATGAAATTTGCTTAGTCTTGACCTAAACAAGTAAGTTGTATCAATTACCGGTTACGACACACGGTCGGGCGAAATGTGTTCAATTAGTCCTATTGCTCGTTACGACTCGATTAATATAGCATGTGAATCACGTTGTCAAGTTTCATGCAAGAATCAAGTATAAAAGAAGATTAGAACGATTGCATAAGTATTTGGTTAAGTTTGACTAAAAGTCAAACTTGGTCAAGTCAAAGTCAACGAAAAAGTCAACACGTTCGGGTCGGGTCTCAGACTATTTTTCTGAGCTAATTTATCATATATAAGCATGTTAGTACAAGTTACATGTTAATCGGAGGTGCGTAGCATAGTTAGAATTTTTCGTATAAACGCAAGGTTGAACAGCCCCCAAATCAGGCCATTGTCGCGCCGCGACATAGGTGGCCGCGCCGCGTCACTGTGCGTGGTCTGGTGCCTAGTCTGTTTCAAATGTTCAAGCCTCGAACCAAATCTCATTTTAACACAATTAATGAACCGTAAACACTTGCAACACGTATCTTATATCGTTGGAAAGTTATTTTTACGAGGAATACAACTAAACACTTTTCATCAAGCAAAACATCATTTACAATAACCGAATTCTCGTCAAGTGATCATTAATGGTTCATTATCAAAGTTTCAAGTTCACAAAATGAATAAGATGATTCGGGAAACCAATTTACACATACGATACGCCGTTTCGAAGATAATTAAACATACAATACAACTAAACACTTACTAACAACATTTCATGGCATTCAAAACATCAAAAGTTCATTTTAAAAGCTATCAAACCCTAACCAAGACTTACAAAATCAATAATCATGTTAGTGATGTTTTCCAAGTCAACCTACACATTAAAATGAAGCTAATGATGCTAGTAACACATTTAATACATGAACTTTAACATTTAAACAACATTTAATCAGCCAAAATCAAAGATTAAGCACACCCATTTCAAGTTCATGCTAGTTTATGCAAAACAACAAGATCGAGCAAATAAATCACATATTCATGCTAGACTCGAGCCATAGACACTAACTAACACCATTTCAAGTCTATAAAACGCATTTGAGAAATCTAGAGTTTTTAGAAATCTTACCCCGAGTAGTGAAATTGGTACGAAAATGTAGAAGATGAAGAGAGGATCACAAAAGTACAATTTGTTTTGATGTTTGCTTGCTTGAATTGAAATAGATGATGAATATTTGAAGTTGGGTGAAAGGGTGTTCTTGGTGACTAGAGAGAAAAAGAAGGAGGTAGGAGAAGAAGTGAAATGAATGGATGAGATGGTGGGTTGACTAGTTGACCTAGTAAACTAGTTTGCCCACTAGCCAATTTTGGTCCCTCGAGTTTAAAGCGGGTGCGTGAATTAACCAAACGAAATATTTTAAAAACGCTAGAGTAAACGAGAGATGTTATAATTAAATAACGAAAATATTGGAACACTTATTAACGGGGATACGAATTTAGATAACGAAAGATATTATCTAAAAAAAAAAAGGCGGGCGTTAAAATAATTTAACGGAAAAAGGCGGGATGTTACAGTTCGAGAGTGAGTTCTCTAGAGTCTTGAGGACTTGTACGCGCGAGAAGTGACAAGATCATCCATGATGGGCGATCGAAACGATGTTCACGGAGTAATGGTTGACGAGTTGTGAGTCGTGTAAGGTTGCGTGTCGGTTGGAGTTACCAAAGAGCTTGCAGGAAATCCCATCACCGTGTGCGTGATGTGGATGACTCAAATTAGTTGATGGATGGCAAGGATACTCTAAGTTGTAAATTAGGGTGTGCCAGAGAATCATAGAGGATAGTTGTGTGATTGGAACGTTTCGTTGCGAGAAAGTGTGACCGATAGGATGCAAGGGTGGCATCAAGGGGGTGTAGAGTTGTGTGAGGACTCGAAAAGTTGAGGAAGGCGTGCTTGCTTGTTCGCGATGAGGTTTAGATCGCGAGGACGCGATCCAGTTAAGTGGGGGAGAGTTGTAACATTTCAATAATAATAATAATATAATGTTCCAGGACTGAGCCACGCCGCGGCCTAATACTTGAGCTGATGGTTAGTTGTCTTAAAAAGCTCGACATGGGTTTCATGCTTTAAGTCGCGCCGCGGGCTGCTGAGCCGCGCCGCTGCCTATAACTGCGAAATGAGCTGTTCAACATTTTTTAAAAAGGGTTTAAATGAAGGGCAAAATTGGTATTTCACATATGGACGGGTTTTTGAGCCTCAAATCTGATCTTAACCTTATCCAAACTTCATTTCTTCCATTTTCTTCTCATCCACTTCCACCAAAACCTAGAGAGAGAGGGAGAGGTTATAGAGAGAGAATTGGAGATTTGGAGAAGAAGAAGAGTGAATCGGGTCAAGTCTCAAGTGTTAAAGTTGTTCATCTCGTTCGTGGCTAGGTTGTGGTTGTATTGGTAAGTTCTAACTCCGAATTTCATTGTTTGATTTGAGTTTCAATGTTAGGGTTTGAACTTAAATTGTCAAGAAACCCATTTAAACTCTCGAGGTGAGTTTATTGATGCTAGTAATCGGGTTTAAAATTATTGTTTGTGGGTTTTGGGTTGGTTGATGATTTAGCAATGATTAGGACTTTAGTTTGAGTGTAATCACTATGATTAGTGATTATGTTGTTGAAAGAACCCAAATGGGTGTTGTTGGAAACTTGATTTTGAATTGGGACAAAATAAGAGTTGTAAGTTGATTTTGGTGAAGACAAGTGTCTAAAACATGCGGTTTAGTTAAGTTGGCGCTGTTGGAACTATTTTCACTAGTGTTAGTGATTATAGAAGTGTTGGAACCATTTTGGGTGTTTTGGTTGACTAATTTTGAAATGGGTCAAAATTAGGGTTCATGTGTCACTTTGGGCAAGATAGGTGTTTAACACTTATGGTTAGGTTTGATTGGTGTATTAGGACCATTCTCACTTGTGTTAGTGATTATTAGTTAGTTTGGGCGCGGTTTGTGCTTGGAAATGCATTTGGGTCAAAATTGCACTAAGTGTCAATTTGGGTTGATTTGTAAATCCACCCTAATTGTGTTGTTTGTCTTGTGATAATGGAATATGTACTTTCCATTGATTTGTGGCGGATTATTTGGTTGCATTTATCAAAGCGTTAAGGTGAGTGTAAATTTACTATACTCATATGTATGTGTAAAATGGGTGCCTGTGTGTGGAGTGACCCTTGCTCGGGTTTACTCTATGTTTGTATGGGAGAACGGACTCTATGAGTTTTGGGTCCTTGAGGCACATTTGTGTGTTTTAGGTTACCACCCTTGATGTTGTAATTGGCTAGCGTATTTGATAAACCCATTGGCGATGGTTTTTGCTAGCGTTTGTCGTAGAGATGATTCGGGTAGTGAATCGCCTGATGTTCGGATTCACTAAGGCGCATGAAGTTCGACCAACTCTATTGTGATGTTTGACTAAGGTATGAGTCGCGTGATGTTCGGATTCATAAAGGCGCGTGAAGTTCGGCCATCCTTAATAGTCAAGTTGTTTGAAGGTAGTGAGTCGCGTGAAGTTCGGCCAACCTTCATGTGGATTAGGTTAAGGGGTTAACCTTATTGAGGTTGTTGATTATATTTTTGTATGTGCGTATATACTTATTGTTGTGTTGTAGCTAATCTTGTGGCGTTAGCTTGGTGATTACGTAGCGTGTAACTACATTGTGTATGAGCTCTTTTTTAGCTTGCTTACTATGCGGAGGTGGTATGTGTTTACATTTGTGCTTGGTGATGCGTAGTCATTTTATGCATATGTATGTATATAGTACCTTTACATTCACTAAGCATTAGCTTACCATCTCGTTGTTGATATTTTTATAGGTTCGCGTGATGGAGACTCGGGTAAGCGTGGGGATTAGATATCTTGGCTAGGTTGCTTTAGAAGATCTTGCTTTTGGACTCGATTTAGAATTGCGTAGCGTAGTCCCAATCACCATGCTCGGTTTTGTGTAAAAGTAACTAGTCGGGTCATGTGACGTATATTGGTTTAGTCAAATGAGTCATGAGTATAAACCGGTTTACGATTTAACTAACGTATTATTGTAGTAAGGAGTTTAAATTATTATTGTATGTTTTTAAGTTCGTTAAACTTACTATGATAACAAATACGTTTTGGGAATTGCGTAATGGGACCTAAAGTGTTATTTAACGTATATTAAAAAGGAAAAATTTTTATGGGCCGGAAATCGACGGGTTGGGTCGTTTCATCTGCGGAAGTCACCGTAGTAAAAGCTGCTACTGAAGACTTAAAGCAGCAAATTTCTGCAGCAACGGTTAAGGAAAACAATTTTCAAGCAACTGTTAAAGCTTTTACGGAGGATGTTGCCAAACTGACATCAGAGCAGGACAACGCTCTAGTCGCTAAATCCTCCGCGGAGCTAGAATTTACAAAGCTCCGCTAACATCTGCCCGAGTTGTCAAGAAAAGTGCTCAACTCTCTTCCTATTTCCAAAATTTTTTCAGTGTATGCTGCCGCGCTACAATTGCGCGAGAGGGTGGAATTCATGGACCAAATTGCCATCCACTGTCCCTTGCCAGAGCCGCTACCATCTGAAATAGCGGACCGCTTATGTTCTCTGACAGACGCTCTATCAGCGTTTGCTGCTGCTAAGGAGAACCTAGCTAAAATTCCCATCCCTAAAATAACAGCGATAAGCGAGCGAGATGATGCCACTGCAGATGACATCATCAAGCTAGACTTATCTACGGAATGAAAATGTATTATGTAATATTAGCGCGCAGCTATCTCTGCGTTTTTATTAATATAATTTTTCGTTGCATATATATTTTTTTTTTGCAAGTACTTATATTTATATAGCGCTTTATCAACAATATTCATAGCATAGACTTGCGCTTTGCAATTTCCAACTTTTATTATCGTGCACATAATAAGTATGTACTTTTGTAAAACAATCTACATTCGTATATATTTATACGTTATGAATCTTCCAAGTCCGCCGAAACGATCCTTAGGCAATTAATTAGCATCGCGAAGCATCTAAGTATGGTAAAATCAAATACTTAGGAAATTAACATCCTTTCGCGATAATTAGTTTCTGCGTAAGTGGGCAATGCCATCACTACGCGACTTGGCCTTCGCGAAACATACCAGTATATTGAAATCAAATGTTATAGAAAATTTCATGAACTGCAAATATGCCGCAAAGTTTTATTAATTTTATCAATATAAGCAACCTTTTCTACCACTTATACAATTCGCGTGTTTATTCAGTATATTTTTTACAAGTGTGATCAAGACTTGCAAAAATAAAAACACATAGAAAAATAGCAACCGCATACTTTCATTTCATTTGACACTTTGAATACATACATGTGTTGCTTAACTCATTATTCTTAAAAATTTATGCATAATAGCACTTCAACAAAGCAGCATGCCACGCATTGGGGAGATTTCACCCTTCTATGTCTGTGAGTTTGTATGAACCTGCTACATTAATAGCAACAACTTGATAAGGACACTCCCAGTTAGGCCCCAGCTTACCAAGTTTTTCTGCTCGACTCACATCATTATTCTGCAGTACCCATTCGCCTACATCAAAGAACAATGCGCGCACTCTTTTGTTGTAATACTTGGCAATTTGTTGTTTGTTATTTGCCTCCCTGATAGCAGCCATTAACCTTCGCTCTTCTATTAAATTCAAGTTTTCACATAGAGCTTCGCTATTTGCTTCTTCATCAAAGTTAGCAATTCTATGCGTTGGCACAAGAATTTCAGCGAGTATTACTGTTTCGGAGCCATATACTAAACTAAAGGGTGTTTTACCTATGCTTTTCTTGAAAGTAGTGCGATGCGCCCATAATACATTGGGTAGCTCGTCCACCCAACCAGTGCGCTTTTCATATAACCGCTAGTTAATACCGCTTACAATGTCACGATTAGTTACTTCGTACAAGCCATTAGCTTGCGGATGTGCCACCGACGTAAACTTTTGGATTATGTTTAAATCATAGCACCATGTTTTGAATGGGTCTTTCGCTATTTGAGCCCCATTATCGCTAACCAATTCCCCCGGAATTCCAAATCTGCACACAATATATTCCCAAACAAAATTATGCACTTGCACTCCAGTGATAGTGCGAACCACCTTAGCCTCAACCCATTTTGTAAAATAGTCGATTGCTACAATTAGGAATTTGACATTGCCAGGACCTGTGAGAAATGGTCCCACAATATCAATAGCCCATTTGTGAAATAGCCATGGCGAGTTAACAGGGATCATATCATGCCTTGGCATCCTATTCTGCGGCGCATGCCTTTGGCAACTTTTGCAACGCTTAACAATCTTTGCAACATCGCGATATAAGGACGGCAAAAAATAACCCATTCGCATAATTTTAGCCGCAATGATTTTATAGCCTGAATGCAATGCGCAAGAACCATTGTGTAGTTCATCCACTATCATCTCAGCTTCAATTGGGCCAACACACCGTATCATTAGACCGCAATATGACTTACAATATAAAATATCATTTTGAATGATGTACATTGGTGCTCGCTCACGAACTAAACGAGCTTCGCGTTTGTCATTTGGCAGAAAATTATTGCGGATGTATTGCATGATTGGTACCATCCAGTTTGGTTGTGCTTCCTCAACTGACGCGACCATTAAATCATTATCAATTGACTTCCTTGGTAACTCCTCAACCCAAACTTGCTTTTGAAAGTGCGAGAATGTCAACGCAGCCAACTTGCTTAACGCATCCGCTTTCTTATTTTGACTTCTTGGTACTTGTGTAAGTTCAAAATGCTCAAACCGCATAGCTGATTCTTGTAACAACTTCAAATATTTTTGCATAGAGAGTTCATGCGCGTCAAAAGAGCCGTTAAACTGATTTGCCACTAGCTGCGAATCTATAAAAGTTCGCAACTTGGTGACATGCATTTTATGCGTGATATTTAAACCAGCAAACAACGCTTCATATTCAGCTTCATTATTCGTTACATCAAAATCGAAACGTAACGCGTACGTGTGCTCCTCACCACTTGGGGCTGCTAACACTAAACCCGCACTAGCACCCTCTGCACATGAGGCTCCATCAGTAAATAAATCCCATGTCTCGCCCTGCACTGGCTTTAACTCTGTTCGCTCATTAATTACCTCCATTTCACCAGACATTTCTGCCAAGTAATCCGCTAAAACTTGTCCTTTTATAGCGTTGCGCGGTAGGTAAGAGATTTCATAAGCACCTAACTCCACTGCCCACATCACGAGTCTACCAGATATTTCTGGTTTTGTTAAAACTTGCTTGATTGGCATACTAGTTTTTTTTTTTTGAACGACAAGCTTGCATCAGTTCGGACCGAAGCCTAGTCATCATTTGCACACACACACGCGTTAGGGCAGGAAACCCGAACCACACTCAGGGGATCCGACCCTTAAACCATCCCATACAGGGCAGGCGGGCTGGACCTTAGTCCCGGAGCGGGTCGGTAAAACCTTCCCTTTGGGCCACCCTCAAGGAATTTCTTTCAAATAATATCCTTTGTAGGTGACGAGGCTCAAACCCGAGACCTCTAGCCCGGCGGGGGTGCTAGGCACCACCACATGTCCACTGAGCCAAAGCTGCGGGGACAATTGGCATATTAGTTAACACATGTATTGTGTGCCGTTGAAAATATCTCCGCAATCTTCGCGATATTAATACGAGCGCGTACAAATTTTTCAATGGGGGTATAGTTTATTTCACTACCCGCAAGAGCTTTGCTGCCAAAATACACTGGACTTTGTATTTTGTCTCTTTCCGCAACTAAAACTAAGCCAAAAGCTTCATTTGCCACTGATATATAGAGGTAAAGAGTTTCGCCTTTAATTGGTGCTGTCAACGTAGGTAAAGCTTTCAACAACTTCTTCATTTCCTGAAATGCGGTTTCAGCCTCGCTTGTCCATACAAAACTCTTTTTCGTTAAACACCCTTTTAAGATTTTGAAAAATGACAATTGCCTTTCAGCAGCTTTGGACAAAAAACTTGTTAACGCGGCTAACTTACCCGTCAAACTTTGCACTTCTTTAACAGTCTTTGGTGCAGTCATATTCTCAATGGTCGCTATCTTCTTTAGGTTAGCTTGAATACCCTACTCAGTAACGAGATAGCCCAAACATTTTCCTTCTGTCTCGCCGAAACTACATTTTGACGGATTGAGCTTCATATTTATCCTTCGCAATGTATCAAATGTTTCCCGCATATCTTCCATAATACGCGCTTGCGTTGTGCTTTTAATTACTAAATCATCCACATAAGCCTCAAGGTTGCGCCTAATTTGTGTTTCAAATGCGACATTAATTAACCGTTGGTATGTTGCACCCGCATTGATTAGACCAGAAGGCATCATTATATAAGAAAATATGCCTTTGCCTGTATGAAAAGCGGTTTTATCTTCATCTTCCTTAGCCATTGGAATCTGATGATATCCCCTCGCGACATCTAAAAAACATTTGTACAGAAAGGCATGCAATGATTCCACTTTCAAATCGATTTCTGGAAGTGGATAATTATCTTTAGGACATGCTTTATTTAGATCCTTGAATTCAATGCACATCCTCCATGAGCCATCAGGCTTTTTCACCAAAACCGGGTTCGCAACCCATGATTGATATCTAACTTCGTGCAGAATTCCTGCTGCCACCAGCTTTGTTACCTCATCGCATAGTCATTTAGTACGATCTGGGGCCATGCCCCTGCGCTTCTGGACTACAGGCTTTAAGGCAGGATTGACATTAAGTTTGTGTTCCGCAATATGTCGCGGAACACCAGTCATATCATTCTCACACCATGCAAAAACATCCATGTATTCCATGAGTAATTGCACAATCTGGGTTTTTGTATCCGCGCTAATATTGAGGCCAACTTTAATTCTTTGATTAGGATACTCAAGATTAATCACTACCATATTATCCGCAGCATCAGCGCATTCTTTAACTACACTTTTCATATTAACAGCCGCACAAATAGGGATGACACTCGCTGAGCTTATCGTTGCAACACCTTTACGCGTTGTAAATTTAATCATGCCATGAATGGTAGATGGAACAATGCCGAATTTACCTAACGCGGGTCTGCCTAACAACATGTTGTAGCGAGAAGAAGTCCGCATAACATATAAATCTAGTTGTGCTTGGCGCACTAAATTAGCATCATTTTCATCAAAAAGCTCAATATTTAAAGACAACAGCCCTATAGGCAATGATGATTCTCCCGTAAAACCAGTTAGCGAGGCTGCGGTGGGTTTTAAGTTTGCCCAAATACTCTCCGGCAATTGAATAAAACATTGCTCGTAAATAATGTCAACACTACTGCCATTATCAACATGAACTTTCATAATTGTGATTCCAGTCTGCGCGATTTTGCATGATATTACTATTGGCATCTCAAAGAAATCTTTGCTTTGCATTTTGGGAAAACTTATTGGCGCGAACTGCCATTTCTTAAGAATTTTTGCCGATTTTAACTTTCTTCCCCTCTTTTGAGCATTTTCTTGCATAGGGACATTAGTATCGCAGACATGTCCATTATCGTTCGGCATTTCAACAAATAATCAAATTGCCACAAATTTCGAATGTATTCAACTGTGAATCATCAAAACAATACACGATTAGAATTAAACAGGCCAATTTATTGTTCGATAGCACAAAACAAAAAATTTCGAGTTTAATTTTGAACATGTCCCAAGGATGGTGCCAATTGATCAATCCTAGATTAAAGATACTTAATTAAGGATTGAGTGCAATGAGTTTAAAGTGGTGGAATGAGATGTTTGATGATTGTTTTGGGCCCTGATGACCGTCTTTCACTTTATCAATCAAGTGATCAACCACCCTGACCCAGTCTTGATTGTTAATTAGCATGATTCATCTTAACGCAATGTAAAAGTTCCTTGGGCAAAGTCACAAGTGAAAATTACAAAGGTCTGGGCAAATGGCAGATAATCAACAACACATAAATGAGAGGCCAAGCTCTCTATTTATAGTTTCCAGAATATTCGCGGTATGCGGATTGTCTAATCATCCGCGTTGACTTAGCGGAAAGGATCCGCAGTCTTTTTTTAATGCGCAAATTTTTTTTTTTTGAACTGCAGAAAATTTTATATAAAAACTAGCAAATCGCTAGAAAAATTACAAAGAGTACAAAGGATTTTGAAGCCATGACGTCCAGTTTATTCTAGTTTTACAAAATCTAGTATATAACCAATTAAAACCGAAAACCACGATGGTATCAAAAACTGTATTAGCTCGAATGAATGGGTCTTTGAAGACAATACTATTCCGAAACCTCCGAATATTCCAAATGGCTGAAAGAAATATGACTCTGAGAATGATTCTTTGATGTCCCGTGATTGGTACTCCATCGACCCAAGCCCATATATCCTCCACCGAAGACCAATTTGGAAGAGACAAACCGATCCATAACTGAACGCGATGCCAAATAAGAGAGGTTATAGAACAAAAAGTAAATAAATGATTGACACTTTCTAAATCATTATTACAAAGCCCACATCGAAGATGTTGAATATTGATGTTACAGAGCGCAAGATTATCTTTCGTTGGAAGCCGATTGATACGGAGATGACAATTGAAAACATTGACTTTTAAAGGAACGTACTTACACCAATAAGTTGCACGAGTAAAAGGTGCCAGTTCATGGGCATCAATTAAGCATCTAGCATGCGAAACAGAGAAGCATGCATTTGGACCATCCCAAATCCAATAATCCAGATCAACTGTTAGACTAAAATCGTTTAAGATGTTAAGGAGCTCGGTGAGCTGTTGCTGTTCGGCACCCCCTCTCGGAACATGACGCCATGACATTCGCCATTCGCCATTTAAGAATTTGAAAGCAATAGTTAAATGCGGGTGACAATCAAGAGCAAAAAGTCTAGGAAATCCCGTAGCCAGAATAGTGTCCCTAATCCATTGGTCAGTCCAAAATTTCGTGTCACACCCATCACCAATTTTTTTCGACATTCTTGATGGCACGATAGCATTTGAATCGTGTAACTGATCAATACACTTATTTATATTTAGCCACATACCAGGCGCTTCTTTATTGCTTGTAATGTTTCCATTGTTGCATGAACCATGAATGGCAAGAATGATTTTTGCCCAACAACTATCCTTGTTATTGAAAATCTCCATCTCCATTTGTATAGGAGAGCTCGATTTAGGGAAGCAAGGCTGTTTACGCCTAAACCTCCATGATCCAAAGGGTTCATAACCAAACGCCAATTAACCCAATGTATTTTTCGATCATTGTCTTTTCCTACCCAAAACAAATTAGCTCGCAAAGCCTCAAGTTGATTAATAATCTGTTTTGGAGCTTTAAAAATCGAAAAGAAATAAGTACCGAGAGAGCCAAGTACCGATTTGATAAGTGTGAGTCGTCCTCCAATACAGATCATGTTTGCTTTCCATGATGATAACCACTTCTTTGTTTCGTCAATAATATGCGACCAACTATCCAATCGACTCATATTTTGGCCAACCGGAATTCCAAGAAATGTAAAAGGAAAGCATGCGGCTTCACAACCTAAATCCGAAGCAAGACGAGCAATCTCATGCTGCGATACACCAACTCCATACAACGAGGATTTATATATATTAATTCTTAATCCTGAAACCGCATAAAAACAACCAAGAATGAATAACAGATTATGCACATTCGGCTCCTTCCATTCACCTACAAAAAGAACATCATCGGCATACAAGTAAAGAGAAATCGAAACATGAGATTGTGCACTACTTACTTTAAGCCCGCAATAAAGAGAGGCATCAATAGCATCCTGAATCGCTGCATGGAGGCCTTCCATACCAATAATAAAGAGTAATGGTGATAAAGGATTGCCTTGACGGAGCCCTTTACCAATATCGAATTCTGAAGATGGACTGCCATTTAAAAGAAGAGAAGCTTTGGACGAAGAGAGACATGCCCGAATCCAACTAATCCAAGTTGAATGAAATCCAAGAAATGACATCATAGAATAAATGTAATCCCAATGAATCGAGTCGAAAGCCTTCTCGAAATCTACCTTAAAAATCATCATCTTCTTTTTACGTTTTTTGCACCAACTTACAACCTCGTTAATAACTAAGGGACTATCAAGAATTTGACGACCCTTAATATAAGCAGTCTGGACTTATGACTTCATCAATCACCAAAGAAAGCCTAATGGCTAGGAGTTTAGCAATGATCTTATACTGAATGCCAATGAGACTAATCGGTCTGAAATCTTGAACATGAATCGGGTTGTCTTTTTTTGGGATTAAAGAAAAGAAAGAGGAGTTACATCCTCTCGGTATCATGCACGAATCCTAAAAATCTTGAACTAAAGCAATAATATCAGTCTTCAGGAGGTCCCAGAAATGCTTTATGAACTTAAAGGAGAAACCGTCCGGGTCGGGAGATTTTTCACTACCGCAAGACCAAACTGCATCTGTAACGACCCAACCCGTTGTTTACCGGCCCATAAAATTTTTTCTTTTTTAATATGCATTAAATAACATTTAGGTCCCATTACACAATTTCCAAAACGTATTTATTTTCAAAGTAAGTTCAACGAACTTAAAAACATACAACAATAATTTAAACTTCTTAATACAATAATACGTTAGTTAAATCATAAACCGGTTATATTCATTATGACCCGACTAGTTACTTTTACACAAAACCGAGCATGGTGTTTGGGACTATGCTACCCAATCCTAATCGAGTCCAAAAGCAAGATCTTCTAATCCCTACGCTTACCCGAGACGCCAATCGTGCGAACGTATAAAAATATCAACAACGAGAGGGTAAGCTAATGCTTAGTGAATGTAAAGATACTATACACATACATATGCATAAAATGGCTACGCATCACCAAACATCAAAAATAAACACATACTGCCTCCGTATTGTAAACAAACTACAAAGAGCACATACACAAAATAGCTACACGCTACGTAATCACCAAGCTAACGTCACAAGATTAGCTACAATACAACAACAAGGATATACGCACATACAATAAATATAATCAACAAAATAAACAATAAGGTTAACCCCTTAACCCAAACCACATGAAGGTTGGCCGAACTACCCGAACCTTAGTGAATTCGCACTACCCGAGGTTCACTTCCTTCACCGCTTCAACAACCGAGGTTGGCCGAACTACCCGAGCCTTAGTGAATTCGCACAACCCGAAATTCACCACCTCATCACCAAGATGACAGAACTACCCGAGTCATCATGAATCCGCACTACCCGAGATTCATCTTCTCAACATCAAATGCTAGCAAACCCATCGCCAAAGGGGTTTATCCAATACGCTAGCCAATTCACAACACCAAGGGTAATAACCCGAAACGCATAAGCGTATCACATGGACCCGAAGCACTAGAGGAGTCCATTCTCCCACACAAACATAGAGTAAACCCAAACAAGGGTCACGCTACACACACACACCCATTTTACACATACACATGTGCATAGTAAATTTATACTTACCTTAAACGCCTCGATGAAGTGCAATCTAATCCCGCAACTCACCAATGGGACGTACCACTAGTATCACCTTGTAGCTAAGAACGAGGAGAACAAAGTTGCCTCTTTCGCTTTTGATCGAATCCCGCTTCTTCCTTCCCAAAATCCCTCTTGAATGAGTTGAAGTATTTAAGTTTTGAGAGAAAAAGAAGAAGAAAAGGAAAAAGAAATAAAGAAAATGAGATGGGTTGATGAGATTTAAGATCCCAAATCTGGCACACACGCGAAATGACCAAAATGCCCCTAAACACCCTTAAAATTGCGAAATCCGGAACCAGTCATCCAGTATCGCCGCGCCGCGGCTCTATTTCCTCGCGCCGCGACCCTAGTCATGGTCTAGTGGTCTTATTTACATGCCTCCTGATCCTAATTCTGGTTCAATGCCGCGCCGCGGCTCTCTTGGTCGCGCCACGACCTTTGGTGTGTTTCTTCCAGTTTTAACTCGTCGAACGCATACTCATACGTACACACATGTGCCCTTCATCCATGCAACGTACAACCATATAAAAACACTTAAACCATGCCTCGAACAATCCACGTACTCTATCTCCATACATGCAACATATATATCTCCATGCACACGCATATATATATATATATATATATATATATATATATATATATATATATATATATATATATATATATATACCTTTATTAACTTCGTGTACATATTTACATATATCAATATAATCGCTACGTGCACTTTACACCCGAGATAGCTATTCGAAATATCCGGGTGTTACAGCATCCTTGATTTCGTTGTTCGAAAACGGTGAGATAAGAAAATCAGCGTTGTCTCTAGAAAGTAACTTGAGATGACGACTTTGATTGATAGTCTGAGCATGCGCTGAAGGAGAAAATTTCTCTTTAAAAAATCGAAAGAAAGTTTCTTTTACTGGAGGAGGGTCGGTAATCCAAAGCCCGTTAGACATGATACCTGCAACTTGCAATTTTTTTCGTTTTCTATTAAGATTTGGGAAAAGTATATGAAAATGCATTGAACTTTCACCAAATTCCTATTGTATGCATCCAACTTTCAAAACTCCTATTGTATGCATTCAACTTTTAAATATGTGCTATTGTATGCAAGCCATGACTTATACATCAGGTATCAGGTCACCAACGTTAATTTTTTTACACAGTTGGTCCCTCAACATAACGATGGTTAGTTATATCCATTACAAATCTAGAACATCTTCATCTTCAAGATCTTCAAGAATTCCTCCCTCTTCTAAACAATGATTTCAAAAACACATTCAAAACAATTCAGCTTCCATCTCCAACTCATAACCAATGTTTGATAAATGTAAAGATGTACGTGATTCTTACCACCGGCAATTGCCTCGGTTGTTGATTTCGCCAGAAAGACCATCGATGGCCGTCACCAAACTTCAACATGAAATTAACTCAGACCACGAAATTAGCAATAACCTTCAATTGAACTGATGTTTATTTGAAGGACAAAATAAATCAAAATACAACAAATTTATCAATTTTGTTATTTTATATATGGAACTAAATATAATTTAACTGCTAGTACTTAAAATATGCAATCCCATATCAAACCCTTAAATAGATTCCATCTTTCTTCAAGATTCACAATACCGAGATGCATACATACAAAAGATACATTTTTAAGACCGAAAATGGGATCTTGATGATAAGAATGGTACTCTTTTATATGGGGAACAATGGATTTGTAGTCAAATCGAAGCTTGAAAGCCCACAAAACATACTGCATAGATCTGGGTTTAGATCCGCACAAACCAGATCCGAGTAAAGCTTGAGTGATGCTGGGTTTTAATTCAATTCAAGGGTTTTACAAAAAAATTGCATATCTCATATCTGTGAAGTTACAGATCTAATTTGGACATTAGAATTTTAATTTGGACATTAGAATTTGGGGTTTTTAAAATTAGGGATCTTATTTTTTGTGTGATGGAAATGAAGAATTGGGGTTTTTAAAATTAAAGTCCCTAAAAGGGCCAGTTATATTGTTCACACTACTCGGTCGAACAATCCACCAGTTATTAGGGATCTTATTTTTTGGTTGATGGAAATGAAGAATTGGGGTTTTTAAAATTAGGGTTCTTATTTTATGTTGATGAAGATGAAGATGTGAGTAATGAAGATGAACATTTAACAAATATGATGAAAGGACCACTGAAATTAGGATTTACAAACATGAGGGACTAATAATGTAAATGTCTAATTGAAGGTTACCTTAAATACATAGAATAGAACAATTTAGAAAGTTAAACGCATACAATAGGAGATTTCAAAGTTGAATGCATACAATAGGAATTTAGTGAAAGTTCGATGCATTTTCATATACTTTTCCCTTAAGATTTGTATGAAAAAGTAGAGTTTTCATCCCCCATTCCATGAATTAAACGTTTGTTTTTTTGTGCCATGTTTGCTGCCTCCATTTGTTCAATAATAGCTAGGTCTTTTAGAGCACAAGATCTAGAAGTGGCCAAAGAGGAGTAATCAGAATCCGAATCTAACTGTGCATCAATATCTGCAATTTTCTTAGTGAGCTCAATTTTGTTACGGTTAGAGGATGATCGAATATCCTTACTCCATGACTTCAGTGCAGCTTTTACATGTTTCAATTTATCTTTGAATCTAATTTGCGGATTGGAGCTAGCTCTTTGAGACAGATCATTCCATGCATCCTCGACCGTCTTGTCAAAATTTTCGAGATCAAACCAAGAGTGAAAAATTTTAAATGGTGTCGGGCCATAATCGACAATGTCATTACATAGGAGAATGGGACAATGATCCGACCATAAGTTGGAGAGAATCTTGCCCGTAACATGAGGGAACACATCTAAAATTCCATTAGATACCATGAATCTATCAATCTTTGAACGTTGAGTAAAAGATTTATTCACTCTTGTAAAAGCCCGTCCTCCTAATGGAATGTCAATGAGGCCTCCGTTAGCAATAAAATCATTAAAGTCAGCAGCCTCTAAATGATTGAAGTGAGTACCAAAGCGTTCATGCGAATATCTCACCGAATTAAAGTCGCCAAAAATGATAAAGTCTCCATCATTATTATTGATGAAAGAAAGAATGAAATCCCAAATGCGCTTTTTCTGGCGTCTTGATTGAGGAGCATACACGTTAATTAAGAAACACGGAGAATCCCTCTCACAAAATCGACCCTCGACAATCTGCATATTATTGAAAGAAATTACTCTACTGCAATTAAAGCTGTTAGGGTCGCAAATGGTGAGAATACCACCTGAACGACCTCTAGCACAAGACGCAGCTACCTTAAAATTAAAATTTCCCCACAACGCTTTGACAGCAAAGTGGTTCAAAGTAGACATCTTTGTCTCTTGGATCCCAAGAATCGTAATCGCATGATCCTTGCATAACTTGCTAACCCATCTATGTTTATTAAAAGATGTTACTCCGCCTCCAATATTCAACGATAATAAATTCATGAGATCAATTTGCTACCTCTCATACCGTAGATCACTTTCTGAATTTCATTAGGGCAGTTCTTCATATCATAGCCCAATACCTCACCAAACTTGATGAAATCAATTTACATGTTCAGATTATTATGCTCTCGTAAGGATGAAGCATTATGTCCTTCAGCTCTACTTGATAGGGGGGAGTGAAAACGAACACCATTAAAACCAGGGGTTTAGATAAAGATGATGGAGATTGTTGCTTTGGGAGTTCATTATTCAAAGAAGTTGATGCGTCATCATTCAGTTTTGGGACATGTTCGAATACTTGTTCAGCTTGGGTCGAGTTATTAACACCTTTGTTCACTTCCTCAATTTTTCTCAGAAAGGAAAGAGTCTGGGATCACTTCATCACTATTACCATCGAAATGTATAAAAGGGGATTCACTAACTTCAGAAACATGATCTTCTGATTCAATAGGTTAGTTATCTTCTTCTGGTTCAAGAAGTTCAGGAATCCAATTAGTAATTTCACGAACAAGAACTTGATACATTTTGTTTTTAACTTTAACCAAAATAGTATCATGAATATAATTCAAACGATCTGTTATAATGCAAAGCTTACCCATTCCATTTTGTCCCGTTTCAAGGAGAATGATTTAGATCCAAAAGAACGTGAAATTCTTTTGTATGATGCATCAGTCCAAGCGCATGCCGGTAGGCCCATTAAATCAATCCACACAGCGCGATCTTTAACGACAAAAGAATAATCAAAGGTTCTGTAATCTTCCAAATAAGTTTGTGTAACCTCGTTATTTTTAAAGTTAATCATGGATTCCTCATTAGAAAATACAGCATCTATCCAAGCACCACCAAGGTGATGATAATCCACGTCATTGAAACCCTCCAATAACCAAATTCTTTTAATAAAGGGAATAATGACGGGATCCTTCAGTTTCAGAAACAAAATAAAAGGAACATCTTTACTGGAACAAAGAACAACATCAGGGATGGTAATGTGCTTCGGTGTAACAATCTGAGGGGGTGTAACTTTATTCCCATGTAGTACAGATGCATAAGAATTCGTCTTAAGATCCGGAAAATCATTAAATTTAGGAATTCTAGTCGGATGGATGAATCCAGAGTCAGGATTACCTTACGAGATAACAGACTTCTTAGGTAATTCATCTCTCCCAAAACGAGCAGGAGCCGCATATAAGTGGAAGTTTCCAATCCAGACCGCGGATAATCGAAGAGCCAACGATCTGACTGAATCGACGTGGAGAAATCTGACGAACGCAAAACGACATCCTCGTTTTGATAACTTTCTGGCGATGTAAACGTCCAGCACCTTGCCATGTTCAAGACAAACATTGCGTTAATCATTGATTCCAAAGGAGTGTGGAAAATTCGTTACGTACATGGATGTTGCGACCTTAGTGGTGTTGATGTGGTCATCAATCGACGGCATGATAAAGATGAGTGGATTCCCGGCGTTTGAACCCGCCGGAAAAGAGAACGGAGATGAGCGGCACTTAGGGTTTCGCAATTAATGCACAAATTGATCCGCGAACTTAACTTTAAGGGATCTTTCAAATTCTTTAAGCACACTTTGCGTAACTTCTGTTTTTAGTCTTTAGCACTTAAAATATACATATATACAATGCTATGTATATGATCATTTAGCAACTACTACATTTACTATTAGCCTCCTTAAAAAGTCCGCATTTTCTCCTGTCACAATCCTGATTTTGATCTTTCTAAATATCATTTATATTCTATATTTTATATTTTACTAGTGTGTCTTCTATTACAATGGGTAGATTAGTAAATTGGGATTTTCTCAATATCATTTACTATATGTTTTTAGTGAGGAAGATAGCAACATATGTATCAGCTGGCCACACCAAATTCTTTGTGCAGTTGTTTCTGTTAAAATGCAATGCAAATTTGGTATTATAAAATAATATGGAATTTGTAGATATATATATGTATAAGAAAATATCTAGATATTAGAAAATAAAAGACAAATCTAGAAAAGAAAAATCTAGAAAAGAAAAATATAGATATTTGTATAGAAATATCTAGATATTTATCCATGGAAATATCTAGTTTCTAGAATGTTCCATGGAGTAGTATAAATATAGGTGGTGGGTTCATTTGTGTGAAGGTGTGAGTAAGTGAAGTGTGAAGTAGAGAAGAAGTAAGAAGTGAAGAAGAGTTAGAAGTAGAAGTTGTGAAGAAAGAAGAGTGTGAGTTAGAGAAGAGAAAACTTATAAGTAAGTAATATTGTAATTGTATTTTGTATTAATAAAAGTGTTATTTGTTAAGTTTCCCGGTTAAGCTTTAGTTCGTGTTTAAGTTCTTAGTGCACTTGTGTTATTTTTATATGGTCGGCTCTGCCGCCTAAGTGATATATGGTCGGTTATACCGCCTGAATGATATATGGTCGACACTGTCGCCTAAGTATTATTGTGCACTAAGGATTCATAAAATTAAAGGCTAACCAACGTCAAAATGTTGGTGTAGTGAGTGAGTATAATCTAGGTCCTCTGTAGTGAGTGTGTTGGGCTCGTCGAAGCTTCCAACAATTGGTATCAGAGCGGGTCGTTCGGGACCATTGCTAGTGGAGGTATTCATCGGTAAACGTTGGACGTTTACATCGACTTGTTTTCACCAAGGCTCTAAGGGAGATTCTGTCGGAGCACAGTTAGGAACTGTGAAAGCTCATCAGTCTGGGACCAAGCTTATTGGACGTTGGACGTCATGATGACAGATCTTGCAAGTACAAGCAGTGGAATCAAGAGTCTCAATAACCACAACTATGGTTATTGGCGGACTTGCATAGAATCCTACCTACAAGGACAGGATCTATGGGAAATAGTTGCTGGCAGTGACACAACGCCTCCACCGAAAGAAAATGCCGAAGCCTTGAGAAAATGGAACATCAAGGCTGGGAAGGCTTTATTTATATTAAAGACTACAATCGAGGAGGATCTATTGGAGAACATCCGTGACGAGAAAACACCAAAGGCAGCTTGGGAAACTTTTGAAAAATTATTTTCAAAGAAGAATGAAGCACGCCTCCAACTCTTGGAAAATGAGCTCACAGGTATCTCACAAGGAAGTCTATCTATTTCTCAGTATTTCACCAAGGTAAAATCTATTTGTCGTGAGATATCTCAACTTACTCCTGAAGAGAAAGTGAGTGATGCAAGGATGAAGAGAATTATCATCCATGGCTTAAGATCCGAGTATAATGGATTTATAGCCGCTGTGAGAGGATGGCCTACTCAACCATCATTAATAGAGCTGGAGAATTTATTGGCTAATCAAGAGGCATTAGCCAAGCAGATGAATGAAGTAACCATAAAAGACGGAGAAGATGCACTCTTCACCAATAAGAAGAAAGCAACATCTCGAAGACAAGAGGCGATGAAAGAAAGTAAGACATATGGGTGGAAGGGTCACCCAAAATCAAAAAGCAACGCTTCAGGGAGAGCTCAACAAGGAAGAAGAGATCATCGCCAACAATACGTGGAAAATGAAAAGTGAAAGAATGGTGAATGTTTCAATTGTGGCAAGAAGGGTCATTTTGCTCGAGATTGTAGATTCCCCAGAAGGCGAACTTTCGAAGGAAATGTGGCCGTCGCAAAAGATGAGAAGAAAGAGGTCACATTCGAAGCAACCATTAATGAGGAAACATGGGATGCAGAAGCTGGACTCTCTGTTGAAGCTGACATAGATGATCAAGCTCTTACAACAATTTTAAAGTCAAAAATAAACTACAAAGATGATTGGATCATCGATTCTGGGTGCTCAAATCATATGACCAACGATGGGACAAAGCTGCATGTAATGGAGGATTACAAAGGAAAGAGAGTCGTGTTGACAGCCAACAATTAATGGTTGTCTATTTCTCACATTGGAAAGAAAATAATTCCAAATGAAGGCGACTCTCAAAAGCTCCAACTCGAGAAGATGCATCTTGTCCCTGCCCTAAAGAAGAATTTACTGTCAGTACCACAATTAACAGTAAAAGGGAAGTATGTGCTCTTTAGACCAGAAGATGTGTCCGTATTCAAGAGAGTAAAGGTGGTTGGAAATCCAGTTATGCATGGAAGAAGAATAGAATCGGTCTATGTATTATCTGCTGAAACAGCTTATGTGGATAAGACTCGAAAGAATGAGACGGCTGATCTGTGGCATGAACGTCTTGGGCATGTGGGATACAATAAGTTAAAGGACATGATGGTGAAACACATAGTAAATGGGCTTCCTCAAATTGATATCCGAACAGATACAATATGTGCTGGATGTCAATTTGGAAAAGCTCACCAATTGCCATTCAAGGAGTCACAACATCAGTCCAAGACACCACTAGAGCTCATACACTCAGAAGTCTTTGGCCCAGTGAAATAAACATCACTTGGAGGAATGAAGTATATGGTGACATTCATTGATGACTTCTCAAGGTATGTGTGGGTTTACTTCATGAAGGAAAAGTCGGAGACTTTTCAGAAGTTTAAAGAGTTCAAGAAGAAGATAGAAAGTGAGCTCAATAATAAGATTAGGTGCTTACGCACAGATAATGGAGGAGAATATTTATCGACTGAGTTCAATATCTATCTTGAGAAGCACAAGATTAGAAGACAATTAACTTGTCCTAATACTCCACAACAGAATGGAGTGGCAGAACATAAGAATCGTCATCTTGCTGAAACCTGTCGAAGTATGCTTCATGGTAAGAATGTACCAGGAAGATTTTGGGCCGAATGTATGAGGACGGCTTCATACGTGATTAACAGACTCCCACAAACAGAGTTGGAATATATTTCACCATATGAAAGATTATGGAAGATCAAGCCAACCGTCAACCATCTCAAAGTTTTTGGATGTGTATGCTACGTCTTCGTGCCAGATCATCTACGAAGCAAATTTGATAAGAAGGCAATTCGGTGCATTTTTGTCGGTTATGATGAATCAAGAAAAGGATGGTGATGTTGTGATCCAAATACTGGAAAGTGCCATACTTCAAAAATGTGGTATTTTATGAAGATTCTTCATGGTGGTCACCTCAAAAGATAGAGCTTCCAGAATCTCATGGATTAGAAGAAGGTCCAGAAGAAAAAGAAGAACCTAAAGAGCAGATATTGGATCCAATAAAAGAAGGAGAAGGGTCGTACTATAAGGAAAAGAGTCCATGGAAAACTGGTGTACATCAATCTATATCCGAGGAGGTTCGTCCAAGCCAAAAGGAAGTCGAGGAGCATGCACAAGAATTAAGGAGATCAGCAAGGCCGAGACAGCCTAATCCAAGGTATGCCAATGCTGCTCATGTGGATGAATCAATACCTATTGAGCCTTCTACTTATGAAGAAGCAGCGCAAAGTCGAGAATGGCAGAAAGCGATGGAAGAAGAAATTAATGCACTAAAAGAGAACCAGACATAGAATTTAGTTCCAAAGCCAAAAGATGTAAAACCAATATCTTGTAAATGGGTTTACAAGGTGAAGACTCGATCAGATGGTTCCATTGAAAGGTATAAAGCTTGATTTGTTGCTAGAGGTTTTTCTCAACAATATGGGCTGGATTATGAAGAAACGTTTAGTCCAGTGGCGAAGATCACAACAATTCGAGCTCTACTAGCTTTAGCCGCTAGCAAATCTTGGAAGCTGTGGCAGATGGATGTCAAGAACGCTTTCTTACATGTAGAACTTGATAAAGACATTTATATGGAGCAACCAAGAGGCTTTGAGAACAAGTTCCATCCTGACCATGTCTGCAAATTAAAGAAAGCACTATACGGCTTGAAGCAGGCTCCAAGAGCTTGGTACGGGAAGATTGGTGAGTTCTTGGTACAAAGTGGTTTTACAGTTACTCCTTCATATTCTAGTTTATTTGTGAAACAAGATCAAGGAAAACTAGCCATAGTGCTAGTATATGTGGATGACTTAATCATCACGGGAGATCACTATGAGGAGATCCAAAGAACAAGAGAGAATCTGTCTATCAGATTTCATATGAAGGAGCTTGGAGAACTCAAACATTTTCTTGGACTCGAAATAGAGCAGAAAAGAGAAGGATTATTTCCGGGACAACAGAAATATGCGCGAGATCTTTTACAAAAGTACGGAATGCTTAATTGTAAAATTATCTCAACTCCGATGGATCCGAATACAAAACTACGAGCATATGAAGGAAAAAGTCTTCAAGATGTTACCATGTATCGAAAGATGGTCGGAAGTCTTATTTATCTCACACTAAGCCGGCCAGACATATCTTATGCAGTTGGAGTGGTTAGTCGATACATGAGCAATTTGAAGAAGCCTCACCTTGATGTTGTACGACGCATGTTAAGGTATGTTAAAGGCACTATCAAATTTGGTATTTTATACAAGAAAACAAAAGAATATCACGTGACTGGATATTGTGACACCGATTACGCTGGAGACTATGATACACGACGGTCAACAACTGGATACATGTTTAGTCTTGGATCGGGAGTAATATCATGGTGTAGCAAGAGACAACCAACAGTATCCTTATCAAGCACTGAAGCAGAATATCGATCGGCAACATCAGCAACACAAGAAATTACTTGGTTGAAGTAGCTAATGGAAGATCTTCATCAATCAACAGATTATCAAGTAAAGCTTTTCTGCGATAACTTATCAGCTATACGTCTAGCAGAAAATCCAGTCTTTCATGCGAGAACAAAACATATAGAAGTGCACTATCACTATGTTCGCGAGAAGGTCCTTGAAGGGGAGATCAAGATGGTGCCAACAAAGACAGATGAACAAGTTGCAGATATATTCACCAAGAGCCTAAGTAAACCAAAGTTTGAAAAATTCAGAGAAGCACTTGGAATGATCTGCAAGTCATCAATGGAAGAAAATTTGCATTGAGGGGGAGTGTTAAAATGCAATGCAAATTTGGTATTATAAAATAATATGGAATTTGTAGATGTATATATGTATAAGAAAATATCTAGATATTAGAAAATAAAAGAAAAATCTAGAAAAGAAAAATCTAGAAAAGAAAAATATAGATATTTGTATAGAAATATCTAGATATTTATCCATGGAAATATCTAGTTTCTAGAATGTTCCATGGAGTAGTATAAATATAGGTGGTGGGTTCATTTGTGTGAAGGTGTGAGTAAGTGAAGTGTGAAGTAGAGAAGAAGTAAGAAGTGAAGAAGAGTTAGAAGTAGAAGTTGTGAAGAAAGAAGAGTGTGAGTTAGAGAAGAGAAAACTTATAAGTAAGTAATATTGTAATTGTATTTTGTATTAATAAAAGTGTTCTTTGTTAAGTTTCCCGGTTAAGCCTTAGTTCGTGTTTAAGTTCTTAGTGCACTTGTGTTATTTTTATATGGTCGGCTTTGCCGCCTAAGTGATATATGGTCGGTTATACCGCCTGAATGATATATGGTCGACACTGTCGCCTAAGTATTATTGTGCACTAAGGATTCATAAAATTAAAGGCTAACCAACGTCAAAGTGTTGGTGTAGTGAGTGAGTATAATCTAGGTCCTCTATAGTGAGTGTGTTGGGCTCGTCGAAGCTTCCAACAGTTTCATCCCTGCATTCAGCAGTGATTTATTTTGAATTTTTTCTCCAGCATTTTAATATCAGAAACAAAAACAAATATAAATAACTTTTAAATTTATCGTTTTGGTTATACATAATACTTTCCAGATACACATATTCATAATTCATGTTATACTTTTAACTTTTTTTTCTTTTCTTCAAAAGATAAGATTTTATTGAAGCATAACCAAGTCATAAAGAGGAACACCATGAGTTCGCTGGCATCGAACCAAATTAAATAAAGAACTCCAAAACTAGCAACACCCAAAACAATCACCACCAGTTACATTATTACATCACTGTTTCTATATTGTAACAATGCCTATTGGGTTCCTCATCTATTCGCCAATCCCAATCTTCATTCGCTTATCCCCCTTTGAAAATCAAATATGTGAAAGATTGCGTACTCGAGCCAAAATATCCTCATTCAAAATCGATCTTCTCTGTTCAGTTGCGTTATAAACGAGCGTATTTCGCCATTGCCATATTGACCAAAGTAAAACATACCTCGATGCCAAGCGTAATTTATTTTGCTCATTTGATCTAAGCTGAAAATTGGCGGCACTTAACGCGTTAGATACCCCCCACTTGGAATTTGTGACGGTAACTTCCACAAGTTTTAAAACTCTCTCCAAATCGGTATGGTGTATCTTTGCAAGAGGTGAATAAATGATCTATCTGTTTTTCAGCAGCATTGCAGAATGGGCATAACGTGCAGTCTAACGAGATGCCACGATCAGAGAGGTTGTTACGGGTTGGAAGCCCATTCAGGTTCACCCTCCATATAAATATGTTTACTTTTCTAGGAACACATGAGATCCACTTACTGCTATGAAAGTAAATGGGTTGATTCCAGCTGTGCTTCATGATTGGCAAGTTCAGTGATTGACCTTCCTTTAATCACCCTTCTCCAATGCCATACTCCTTTTAAACCTGTTTGTGAATTGTAAGTTCTATTAGACACGGTTACCTCCTTTTTTTCATTGTCTTGCTAAGCAACAATCGGATTCTGGCAGCCATATTGTTTAAAAGATAAGAAATTGATAAAATGATATTGATCTTGTTTTGTTACAATGAATTGATGCTAATACATTTACAAACAGTTTCTTTTATACACAATACTACTAACAGCTATTTCTAAATGAAGTTAGGATCCATTATTGCTTTTGGAAACACTTCTTCATAAAGGGAAATCTGCTAAGGACTGCTGTGATTGACTTATATCCGTTGAAACTAGGAACCATATGCTGTCTTGTGATCTTTTTAATAAAAATTTAGTTTATTTGAATAACTATTTAAGTAAAAAAAATAATATAAAAGAAAATTATTTTCTTATTTTCTTGTTCTTAGGTGGAAGTGTAACATTCATGCAAAATCTCGTGTGAGATTGTCTATGCATGCTCCTATCATGTAACCCTTTTTCTATTATGGAATAAAATGTGTGTATTTTGTGCCTTTAATCTTTAATTTCCACCATGTACAATTTAAGGGGGAGCAATGCTCTAAGGGCAATCTTAGTTCTAGGGGGAGCTAACATTTTTGCTTCGACAAAAGGGGGAGAAAGATATGGATATAAGTGATGTTAACACTTGCGTATTTATAGAGAAATGTCCTTCACCACTTATACGTTTATCATCATCAAAAAGGGGGAGAATGTTGGTTGAATGTTGGTTATGAACTAAACGACAATATTAAATTTAACCAATATTAATAATATATGTGTTGATGATGATACATACATAGCCAAAAGTGATGATTGACATCTTAAATAAAACACACAAGTTCACTAATTCATACTTGATCTTGCAAATGACCAAACCAAACGAAACTTAGAATGAAAATAAAACTCATAACGATACACGGATTGGCACACGGTCGACCGCATGCTTGACCGTGTGAATGCAAAACTGAATTGAAACACAGTTTTATGAAAACAAGCTGCACGTCAGCTCCACGGTCAACTGTGGAGCGATCACAGTTTCTTCTGTTACCACCTCCAACCACTTTGAGTTTGACCACTTCCGGGCATCTATAGTTCACGAAACCTTTTCCAACATGCTTAAAATAGATGCCTCTTCCATTCTCAAAAAAAATTTGGTCATAAGAACGCTAATCTCAGTTAATCACACTTAATGACACCTTAATGACGTCTTAACCTTGATTAAGGATAACACATAAGTTTTATGAAATAACTTGTGATCCTAAAACCTATCTAGGCATTTTTAGGATGATCATCAAGTACCAACACACAAGAGCTTAGGTCACTAGAACACTAATTACAACAAATGTTTACTTGGTTACTTAGTGACATTTTAATCTTAGTTAATGGAAACACCCAAGTGTGACAAAACTACTAGCAATGACTTGTGAACCTAAAACATACTTAGATACATTTAGGATGGTCACCAAGTCCCAACTAAGATTTGCTCTTCCCTTTTTACATGTGTTGGACGTTAATGTATACTTATACATTAATCATGTAATGTGTTACATTACAAGTAAGTTTGTGAAAGCTTCAAATGAATTGTTGTGCAATATCTATATGGTTGATCTTAGAATATGAATTAACTCTTGCCATGACTAACATGAGTATTACTTAATTACATGCTACTTACTAATATGTTTAATACTCATTGATTTGTCTATGATTATTAACATGCTCTTGTTCTTGGTATAAGTTGCTACATGTTATAAGTTGTAAGACTAGGAATTGCATGACTAGTTTACTCTAAATGTATTAAGTGTTACAAGGTCCATAATTGTTAAATGTTCATAACCTATTGAGTATTATGATATGTAAAGGTCACCAACACACATATTGAACCATAACTTGAAATATGCTTATGTCTAGTAACATGTCCAAACATAGTTTAACATTAACATGGTGTCTTAGCATACTTATTATGATTAATATGTTTAGGTTATAAAGGCATCATAACTACATCTAATTAATCTATGCCTGAGCTTAAGAGATGGAATATAACATGCTTAATGACTAATTAGATCAAGAGAGTTAATGACATGTTGACTAGCCATTAGAATTGAACCATGTGTGTTGAATACAACCAACTACTTATAAAAATCTGAGATTACCTCAAATGACCATCAGGACACTTATTCAAGAATGTTGGGTTTACCACTTTGAGTATGTAAAGTCACTTTCAAGGCAATGGAACTAAGATTATGAACACTTAATGCATATAGTACTTGTATAGGATGTTAGGTATCTTTTGCAGGTATTAAATGAAGTAAAGAGTCCAAAAGATGAGGTGTAAAACTGAGTCAAATGGCTATACAATAGATACATAATTTGGACTGGAGCATGCACGGTCGAACCATGGTCAACCGTGACCTTGACCACCTGGAAACAGCTAGTTTCAAATTGCACTATAAATAGCAAGCCTTGAAGAGAATTTCAAATTGACCCTCTTGCACACTTCAATGGAATTATTCCAGATATCACAAAGCTCTTAACTACAACACAAGTGTGATCAAGTAAGAGAAGATTCTATGATCTTATAGATATAGAATAGGTTGTAAACTTACTATACAAATTACTTATCTTCTGAATTTACTTAGTGTGATAAGTGTCCTTAGAATTGTCTTAGGTTTTTCATCACTAATAGAGTAAGTCTTGTATTTGTAATAGAATCCAAGGCTAATTTAGGGATCATCTTCCTTAAAGGGATCTAGGAAGTTGATTAATCTCATTAGAGATTAATACTTGTTCAAGGTGAAGAAAAGTTGATCTAAGTTAGAGTTAATCTTTCAAAGGGATATAACGATTAGGTGTGTTGTCTACAAAGAAGTACAAGACTTGTAAATCGGATCTCCGCCGGGTTTGAAGAAAAAGGCTTAGTGAAGCAAAATTCCGATCAGTGAATCGGGGAGTGGATTAAGGTGGATTAGTTAACATCCACCCCAATCGAAAAAGTTTTAATATCGTATTAAGTAACTATTCACCCTTCCTCTAGTTACCTACACCCAACATATAACAAAATGATGCCCCAATTAGTTTGATGCACTGGACCTAGGCCCAAGTCTCCCATATGTATAATCGGACGTGCATATATATATATATATATATATATATATATATATATATATATATATATATATATATATATATATATATATATATATATATATATATATATATATAAACCGCATGCCAATAATTCTACGTATCACTCCGTGGTTAAATTTTACCACGTGTCACCTTCGTATTTAATATTGTCACATGTCATTTTCTGTATGATTTCTAATTTTAGTTATTGATATATTCTCACAATTAAAATATCAACTCTTTAGGAAAATATCATTTATTATTACTATATGGATTTTTCTTACAAATTTGGAAGGACACTCAACATGTATTAATAAATGTACGCAAAGAGATCCATATTATTAGTAACAACAAATACAGGTAATACATGCATTCAACTAATTGGATCCCTAATGAACAAAAAATATATATTGATTAATTATTAATTATCTAATATCAAAATTATTATTAACGATCGGTTTTAAAACAACTTTTTACGGGCTCATGTTTGGTGTTTTATTGATTATTTGTATATTGAAGTTAAAATGGTTCCAACGAATGGGCTCATAAACTATTCGTTAGTATTCAATAATAATGCTTTCAGTACAAATGTTATTCGTGATTAATGGGGGTTTCATTGTAATTGTAATTGTAATTGTATTATACATTTAAAGTATCCATAGTGACATTATCGAATGCTAACTTATACAACTGTAAGCAACGCACGGACTTATAAAACTAGTATTATGATAAATATTGTTTCCTATTATTGTTAAGCACCTACAAATTGGAAGTAACTGATATCAAGTATTATATGCAATCTTTTTTTTTTTTTTTTTTGAAAAACTGAAAAATTATATTAATAAAAAGCTAGCAGAAAGCTAGAAAATACAAAAACTACAAGGGATTATATAACCAAGTAGACCAAGAAGGTGCTACTTTACTTCTAGCATACAGTCAAGAAAAAGCAAAAAGACGCACATTATCATACAATTCACTTTTCTTGATAGTGTAATGTCGTTACGAAGCTTCCAAATCCACCATAACGTAGCAGATAAAATGCACGCTAGTCTTGACCTTTGCAAAATCAAACATGAATAGGAATCCAACCGAGAAAAGATATCTCCGAGAGAAGAAAATGAAAGCCAAGTTCCACCAACCCAACGCCGGATGCAATCCCATAAGGAAGTAGCCATGTTACATGCAATAAACAGGTGATCGCGACTTTCGACACCGACACTACATAATGGACAGATGATAGTGTCTATGTCAATACCCCGAAAGCATAAGTCGTGTTGGGAGACGATCTTTTAATAACCGCCAAACAAACACATTAACATTTGCAAGTACAAGTTTGTTCCCACGTGTGCACATCAATGAAGAAGGTAAAACACTACAAGAATATGACCCTTTAGGGAGGACAATAGTTCTCACAATAAGTACAAAAGTCCTCACAATAAGTTTATTGTGAGAACATGTCCTCACAATAAAGTCCTCGCTATAGCCCCGACGCAATAGGTTTATTGTGACGACGATGTTCACGCAATAACATTTTTGAAAGAAAAATGAAAATGAAATTGTAAATAACCTACTGTGAGGACATGTTCTCACAATAGAAAATATATTTGAAATATTATTTTTAAATTCATATAATAAAATAATACCATTTGTGAGGACATGTGCCAATAAGTGTTGCCACAATATGTCTATCGCGTGGACTTCTTCTCTCAGTACATTATTTCATTTATTTATTTTAAATAGGAAATTCTTCCTCGCAATACATATATTGCAAGGACCTGTCCTCACAATAGGTAATAAGCAAATACAACAATTATTTGTTGTATTTGCAGCTACCCTCCCGATTGCCATATATCCTGTTCAATGCAATTTCCAGATTACCAACAACACATTATCAACAACCAAATAATAACAATCACAAAACAATACATCAAACATCCTACTCCATTAAACTTCAAATACAACATATAGTTTAACTTCAAAATAACAAGCTCCATTAAACTTCAAATTCAAAAACTACTAGTTCAAAGCAAAATAACGACGACATTACATAAAACAACCTAGTCATCGTATTCAAATTCATAACCACCATCATCATTGCCCTCTTCTCCACCATCGTCTTCAAGATCAACGCTAACATCCTCATCCGATGAAACTTCAAGGCTGAAACCTTGTGCCGACAAACACTACGCCCATTTAATTAGTTTCTTGTCTACCCGCTTTGAGTTTTCCCAAGCATTGCCTTAACCTAAGTAAAAAAAAAGAGCATTTCAATATCAAACAAACAATTATAACTATTTACAACAGATTAATTAAACTACCCCTATCTTGATCAAGTCAACTCGAAATCACATTCGTATGTTGGACTGTAACCATTCAACCATTATTTTTCACCTATGGCTGGAAATATATATATATATATATATATATATATATATATATATATATATATATATATATATATATATATATATATATATATATATATATATATATATATATATATATATATATATATATATATATCCATACAACAGCTTGATCTATGTGATGATTTACACATCCATACAACAGCTTGATCAGTATGATCCATAGGCATATAGCTATCGAAAAAGAACATTTTACCTCACTTTCAGTAAACATGCGTTCCTGTGGTTGAGACGGGCTCGATGAGGATGGCCTGGAGGAGGATGGTCTTGATGAAGAGGATGGTCTCGATGAAGACGGTCTCAATGAATACGGTCTCAATGAGGGTAAAACAAAACGCGACCCATTCGGAACGATGTAACCACAACCCTTTTTAAAGCCGCGTCGTACACCCAATACGTCATCCATAATCTGCAACTCGGTCAAAGGGGTTGGGGCATCAACCTGGGCTTTCAGCTTATCAGACATTTGTGTCTGTATAGTTAAATCAAGTACATAGATTCTATGAAATACGATTATAGTCATCTAGAGCATATATAGAAACAAAAATAATCCGTTTTAACTAAGAAACTAGCAAAATTCCTCAAAAAAACCCTAAATGAATAAAATAGTTGAAAAGTTAGAGATTACCTTAATGTGTGTTGATTAAAACGCGATAGGAAAGAAAATAAGTGTTAGGGGGACGAAAGGGCTTGAGATTAAGATCTCATTCTTGTTTTATGGTGAAGAAACGAAGCAATTGTGGGTTTTTTTGGGTAGTCGACGGACCATTTTCAAGCAGATAGAGATACAGATGTTTAGTATGCAAGTGAGATATGATGCAATATGTAGCGACCCGACCAAATCATGTTTGACGGCGCCGTCTACGTAGGTCCCATTACATGGTCATAAGTCTTTAAGACAAAGTTTGACCAAAATATGTCGCATTCATTTCTTAAATAAAGATTGTTCCCAAGTTTACAATAATTGTTCAACCAAAAGTTGCGTTACAAAGTTACAAGTACAAATGAAATCTAGGCGACACGGTTTTAAATAAAGTCAATAGACGCTCCTTGTATGCACATATACCCGACATCCAAAGCAAGTATCAAATAATGAGCGGAAGCATGTTTCACATATCGTTCAAAGACCTGAGAAAAACATAGAAATCTGTCAACGAAAACGTTGGTGAAATCATAGGTTTATGTAAGTAAGTGAGTAAAAGTAAGTCGAACCACAAGATTTGCAACATTGATAAAAGTAAGACATTCTAAAAGTTAATATTCACGAGCACTCAATTATCAAGGCTTAACATTCCTTCCATAGAACCCCATCACAATAGTGTTAGAACATACACTGTTTCTCGAAAATATATTTCACCCGTAGACGGTAGCGAACCGTCCGAAGTGAGGGTTTGTCAAACCCATATGGCCATACAACATAAGTTCACGCCTACACTTACACCCTGCAAGTGTAACTAATGATAATCGAATTGAGGCTTTCGTTCTAAACTCGTATGTAGAATGTTTATTTTCCTGTACTTGTGTTCACTTAGTTAAAAAGAAGTGTTTATGTTTTCTCATCCCAAATGTAAGTTCAAAATAGTAAAAGTAGGACTATGATCTCACCTTGAGTGCAAGAGTGTAGTAGTACTTCAACAAGTAAATGTGCAAAGAACAATGCTAGTCTTGACCTAAACAAATAGGTTGTATCAATAATGGTAAACACGGTTGGTCAAAGATGCTCAATTAGTCCTATGGCTCGTTACGACTCAATTATATAGCATGTGAATCACATTGTCAAGTTTCATGCAAAATACAAGTATAAAAGCAAATTTAGAACGATTGCATACGTATTTGGTTAAGTTTGACTAAAAGTCAAACTTGGTCAAAGTCAAAGTCAACGAAAAAGTCAACGTGTTCGGGTCGGGTCTCGGACAATTTTTCTAAGCTTAGAAATCATATATAAGCATGTTGGCCAAGTTTCATGTCAATCGGAGGTGCGTAGCATAGTTAGAATTCAAATGAAAGTTGAAAAGTGAACAACCATCTGCCCACGCTTTAAGCCGCGCCGCGGCTGGAAGACCCGCGCCGTGGGCTAACACTAGTTTTGAAGGTAGAGCATTTTGATGGTTTCAGACATCTGAGTTAGTGTTAACCCGCGCCGCGGCTAGAGGAGCCGCGCCGCGGGCTAAAGCATGACAGGATACCTGTGCAGTTTTTAAGTGTAGGCTCGATCATAACTTCAAACAAACGTAACTTATGAACCGTAAATATTCAAAACATGTATCTTATATCGTTGGAAAGGTAATTTAAAGAGGAATACAACTAAACACATTTCATCAAACAAAAACATCAATTTCAATAACCAATTTCTCGTCAAGTGACCATTAAAAGTCCATTTTCAAGTTTCAAGTTCACAAAATGCATTTTAAGTTTCGGGAATCCAATTCACACATATGATATGCCGTTTTGAAGGTAATGAAACATACATTACAACTACACACTTACAATTAACATTTCATGGCATTCAAGCATCAAAAAGTTCATTTCAAGAACGACCAAACCGTAATCAAGAATCACAAAATCATTAATCATGTTTTTGAAGTTTTACAAATCAACCTACACATCAAAATGTAGCTAATGATACTAGTAACACACTTAAAACATGAACTTTAACAATTTAACAACATTAAATCTTCTAAAATGCAAGATTAAGCAAACCCATTTCAAAAGTTCAAACTAGTTACTCTAAACAACAAATCGAGCAAACAAAACATATATTCATGTTAGACTTGAGCCATAGACACTAATTAACAACTTTATAAGTTAAAAACATCAAGAACAAGAAATCTAGTGATTTTAGAAAGTTACCCAAATGAGATGAAATTGGTATCAAGTTGTGGAGGATGAAGAGAGGATTCCAAATATGTAATTTGTTTTGATATTAGCTTCCAAATCCGAATTTAGATGATAAATCCTTGGGTTGAAGATTGAGAGAAAAATATGGAAGTATGAAAGAAAAAGGAAAAAGAAAATAGAGAAAAGAATGGATGAGGAGGGAGTTTGACCTTTGACCTAGTCACCTTTTTGGTTAAATGGCAAAACTTGTCCCTCAAGTTTGTAGTCGGGTCCGAGAATTAACCGAACGAATTATTTTAAATTTCACGAGAGTACGGGAGACGTTATAATCCAATAACGAAATTATTAAAAATGTTAGCTAACGGAGGATACGAATCTAGTTACGAAAAATATTATTAAAATAAAAAGACGGGTGTTAAAATAATTTAACGGAAAAATGCAGGATGTTACATTACCCACACCTTAAAAGAAATTTCGTCCCGAAATTTAGTTGGAAGTAATAGTCGATGTCTCTTCCTCGAGACCTTGCGTTGTCAATGCTATGAATAAGTGAAGATACGTCCTTGGGCATTCCCACTAATTTTGACAGTCGAGATTTCAGTTTGTATTAAGACTTGGTTTTACGATCCACAATTTCAACCAGTTTCCCATGAAGGGGAGTTTGCCATCAATAGTAAGTTTATCTAGGAGAATAGCACGTTCCTGTTCCGTAGGACACGTCTCTAAGTTTGTTGCATGGAACGTAGGGTAAATAGAAACTTAATTGAGTCGGAAGTTCTAAACGGTAGGAGCGGTTCCAATACGCCCCAAGGTTTCAAAAGGATTAATATATCGCGGTTTTAACTTTCCCTGATTCCCGAAACGGATTACACCTTCCCAAGGTGCGGGTTCTCAATATTACACGGTTACTGACTTGGGATTCGAGAGGTTTACGTCGAGTATCGGTATAGCCTTTTGGCGACTACGGGTCGTCTTGAGTCCTTCTCGGACTTGAACGATCTTGACTGTTGTTTCTTGTATGAGTTCGGATCCGGTGATTTGCTTGCCACATGCTTTGGTCCAACGAATAGGTGTATGACATTTGCGGTCATATAGGGTTTCGGGAGTGCGGCTTTAATACACGAATGGTAACTACCGTAGCAAGAGGAATCAACTAAAAGCGACAATACGAGTTGGTAATCTTTCTCTCCAAGATTTGAATCGTGTGTTTGCTTGTTCCGTCAGTTTGTGGATGATACGCGGTACTCATGTTTAAACGTGTCCCTAAGGCTTCTTGTAACACTAGAAGTGAAACGAGTATTTCGATCCGAGGTAGTTGACAATGGTACACCGTGTGGGAGTAGAATTTCTTAAGATATGTTCGAACAAGTTGGCTAGGGTTCGAAAACATTGATTGGGACAAGTTTTTGTTTCTCAAGGACTCCCGCGCCGCGGAAGATTTATCAATTTTTGAAAACGTTCGCTACAGCAAGTTTCTTATCGGGTTCTGGAAAATGTTCGTTAGGACTATTCACCCTTATGGGGAATACCAGTGTAACGTGATGAGTCTCTCCCTCCATGGGGAAATTTAGAATAAAAGATTTCCTTATACGAAAGTACGAGCGAAAAAGATAGGAGTGAAATGAGGACTTAGAACAGGATGAGTTCACACCTTGAGGTAACCATGTTGCGCACTTAGTGGTCGAATGTTGAGGCCTGGTGAGATAACGAGATAGTACACGTAGTTGTATGATAAGTCAAAGAAGAGTAAAGTATCCTTGGATTGGGTGTTATCTTAAGTTCCAGTAATATCAGGCGGAAAATGGTGAAATAACAGAGCTATGTAACGTGGCACGTGTTGACGAGAAAGTTGATCGGGTCCATGATTAAGTATTCCGATTTTTCGAGCAAATTAACGAATTTTAGTTTCCTTAATTTCGAGTCGAGAGAGTATGCCTTTCGGGCGTTCAAGTAGAAATATTTCCATATTTGAGTTCCAGTGTGCTAAACGAATTTAGCTAGTAAGGTTTGTGTGAAAGATCATGTTCAAAGATCGGACACGGAGAGGTTTAAAGGTCGTGCAACACGAGAAAAGTCAGAAATGAATCTTCGGTAAAAACCTGCGAGATCTAAGATTTTACGAATACAGGTCCGAGTCGTGAGGGTTTCCCGATTACGTGTGGTTCCGATTACGAGATGTATTTAAATACTTTGACCACTAACAACATGGTCTAAAAATTGGACTTCGTTTATCCAAAATTCTCATTTGGATAATTCGGCATAGAGTTGCTCTTTTCTCAAGAGTTCGAGCGTAAGACGGAGATGTCGTTCGTTTTCTTCTTTACTTGAATAGGTTTAGACATCATCTATAAATACGATAACGGATTCATCTAGATAAGTTTACAAAAGCGGTTCAGGAGGCCTATGAATACGGGGGGGCCTAGATAATCGAACGGTACTAAAAGAAGTTTACAACTATCGTAGCTAGTTCTAAAAGTAGGTTAGGAGACATCTTCTCCCTGATCTCTCAATTGATGATAATCGGAACAGAGGTCGGTTTGGAATATACGCGAGATTCATGTAAATAATCACGAGGTCATGGATACGAGGAAAAGGGTATCGGTTTTCAACCGAAAGTTACTTAGTTCCAATGATCTATACATAATTGTAGGGAAACAATTTCTCCTTAACAAATAGGTTTTGAGCTCCTTAGTTCTATAGGTGTCAAGTCAAAATTCTAATTATCCACCCAATAAGTTTAACGTATATCCTTCGATAAAATTTATAGGTACACAATATTTTTCCATTGGTCACTTGAATTGCCTAAGTAGTATCTAGGGGAAAAGGTGGAGTGCAAAGAGTACGAGTTAAAGCCTTGGTTATAAAACATCTAACGGTAACCGAATCGAATAAGTATGAAAAATGCGGGTTGTTGTGAAGAAACGTACCCATGACTAGTTGTCATCTCGGGCTTCCTCGGTGTTAATGTTGAAAGTTCAATCGCGTACGTTGGGGTTGATTTTCTTCTTTGGGCATTCATTCCTAAAATGACCCATTTGGCCACATGCATAGCAAGTGACCGACTTTTGTGCGTTGGGCCCCTTTTTAGTGACAGGGGCGGTACTCTTACAAATATGGGCCACATGGCCACTTCTTTGACACCTGATGCAAAATGGTTTGCCACATTCACCCAAATGATGTTTGCGACATTTGTTACAGTAGGGCAGGTTTTCGGCATACCATTTCTTACCGCCGGAGGTGAAAGGTTTCTTGATGAAGTTGTTGTGATTGTAGTTGTTTGATCGAGAGGCTTCCCATTTTCTTTTGTTGCCGCTCGGTTGGCTCTCGACCATTGGTTCCGGTGCTTCAATTTCATCCACCGTTTGTATAAATATTCGGGCCATCGTTAAAGCCTCTTGTAAGTTGGCGGGTTTGGATGACATTACCCCGTATTGAATGCTCTTCGGAAGGCCATGAATGTAAAGTTTAACTCTTAGGGATTCAGGAGTCATGAGGTTCGGGCAACTTAAGGCTAGTTCGACAAACCGTTGATTATAAGCTTCGAGGTCATTCCCGACCATTTTTAAATTTCTTAGCCCTTGTTCGAGCCTTCGAGTTTCGTCGCGCGGGAAGTATTCGGTGATCATTCTTTCTCTTAATTCAGTCCAAGAGAGTGTAAGGGCCTCATCGATACCCACTGATTGTACATACGTGTTCCACCATGAGAGAGCAATACCGGTAAGAGTGAGGGTGGAAAACTTGACCTTATCTTGATCCTGACAACTGCTTATGCTAAAAACGGCTTCCGTTTGTTCGAACCATCGGGTGAGAGCAATCGGTCCCCCGGTTCCATCGAAAGTGGGAGGTTTGTACCCCATGAAGTTTTTGTAGGAGCACCCCTCATTTGAATTACCGGCTACATGATTGTTGTTGTGGTTGGAGAAGTGATCGGCCACGGTGTAACGACCCAGATTTTTCCGATCGTTTTATACTTATGAGATTAATATTTACATAAAATAAACCTTACCAACATGATAAGCAATCCAAACTGTTGAGACTTTTGTTTTTGAAAAGTGTTTCACACAACGTTTAACCGTCCAATTTGACCGATGATATCACGAACTATATAACACACGATAATTATACGATTATGTATATGTATATATCTATACATATTTAACATGATTTAAGGATGGTTTAACATTTCATTGTAAACTAACAACAATGAGTTATAAGTATACTTTGAGAACACTAACTTAAGTTATCAAAACGATAACTATATGTAACATTCTTTGACATATATACTTACAATATATAATGTGTTGGTGATCTATGTCACCAATATGATTTAAGTGTAATGCGATTAATTTGTAACCAAAATAATCTTGATAAATATTGAACAAGTTTGGGGAAGTGTGGAGTGCACACTTGTTTGAACTTATCTTGATTATGACGGGGGTTCGGGGGCAGCGCCCCAAATAAGCGGGGTCCAAGGGGTGGCAACCCCTGGCGGGGTCCAAGGGGTAGAGCCACTAGACATATGTAACCGTATCAAAATTTCTCAAAATTTCTACAAGTATATCAAGGGTATATGTAACCGTATCATACATAGCTTCTATACGTATTTACTATTGGTATATACCAATAATAAACTTCAATGATCAGCCACTAGACATGATGTTACATGTGGGAACCAGCCATTTAACCTCATGTGTGACTTTTGTGCAAGAAAACAAACTAAATCTCCTATATATCCATCCCATAATCATGCTATTTTGCACACACACACATACAATTTCATTTCCAATTTTCTTTCAAGTTAATTCACTCCCTAATCTCTCTTCATTTACCTACTCAAGAACGTATCAATATAGTCATCCGATTTCAAGGAGATTACTTCCAATCTTTCAATCCCACTCCACCACTCTTTTGATTCCAAGATTTTTCTTACCTTTTCCAGTAGCTTTGTCCAAGTAACTTGAGGTAGTAACCTTATTCATAACCTTATTCGATTCATATTTATATAGCTATTTTATTTTGTGTTATAAAATTTTAACAACAAGAACATAGTTTGAGTGATTTCAAACTTGTTCGCAAACTAAATAGATCCTTCTAATTTGATTTTTAAAAACACTTCAAGACCTGTAATATATCATATTATGACAAAATCGGGTTAATCATATCTTGGCTACTTAACATAAAATTTAATATATATTTACTTATGATTTTATTTTATATATTTCAGGACCACCCATAAACAACACGAGAAGATTAATCATAAGACCTCATGATTGTACGCAACACGTCATTTGACAACACGGTACTTTATGTACGCAACACGTCATTTGACAACATGGTACCATGGGTCAAGATTAATTCTGATCAACACGAATACGATGTGGTCTTTATTTATTTTATTTAAGCAACTAATTGTGGACCACTAACATCGGACTGCTAACTACGGACTAAAAAAAATATTAAAAGTATTAAAAGTATATATATATATATATATATATATATATATATATATATATATATATATATATATATATATATATATATATATATATATGTAACGATTACTTGAAAAGAAAATATGTTGATATATTATATATATGGTTAGGTTCGTGATATCTATCGGAGACCAAGTCGAGTTAAATACCTTCAAGACAAAAGTGAGTATATAGTCCCACTTTTAAACTCTAAATATTTCGGGATGAGAATACATGCATTTTATGATTTACGTTATGGACACAAGTGATTAAAAAAATATATTCTACGTTGAGTTGTACCACTGGCATACTTCCCTGTAACTTGGTAACTACTATTTACATGAGGTATTGTAAACGCGAATCCTGTTGATAGATCTATCGGGCCTGACAACCCCAACCGGACTGGACGACCAGTATTCAACGGTTGCACAGTACTTCGTTTCGGTGACTACACTTGGTACGGTGTAGTAAGATTTCATAATAAAGGGAATATGCGACGTTGATTAAATGTTAAGTATGGTTATCAAGTGCTCAACAACTTAGAATATTTTTATTAAAACGTTTATATATGAAATCTTGTGGTCTATATTCATAACGTTTCCGGCTTTAAACCTATATCTCACCAACTTTATGTTGACGTTTTCAGCATGTTTATTCTCAGGTGATAACTAAAAGCTTCCGCTGCAACATGTTGAATTTAAGCAAGATCTTGAGTATGCATATTTGTGTCAAAAATAAAACTGCATATCGGAGGATTTGTAATGTAAAATATGTTGGAGGTCGTATTGTTATTATCACATGTAAAGTTTGTAAGTCTAAGATTATCGCTAAACGATAATCATTATTAAGTTGTTTAAACCTTGTATTTGTAATAAAAGCTATGGTTTGTATTGTAAAAACGAATGCAGTTTTTGAAAAATGTCGCATATAGAGGTCAATACCTCGCGATGAAATCATATGTTATTGTATTCGTCCTTATGGTTAAGGTCAGGTTATGACACACGGCCTCACCCACGGCGGTGGCTATCATTCGTTGAAGGGCTTGTTCTAAAGTTTCGGGGAGGGTATTGTGTTGACCTTGGTGAGTCATTGTTCCTTCATGACACAAGAATATCGTTGATTAGTATTCTTAACAATACTAATCGTGATATGGAATAATGATGAAGAGAAAATTTTCCTTGACTCGCCTTAAATTCTTTATGTCGTAATGTCAGAACGTTCATATGAGTCACCGTAATATAATCTCGGCAATTATATTACCCTGATTCATATGTGCATTCGACATTATTCTATAAAGTCAAGGTGGCGCGTCAATCAAATTAAACAACGAGAGATTTAGATGAAGCGAGAGTTAGTTATGAGTAGAAACGTTTGAGTATAAATGCACAAATAGTCAAGTAATTCCTACTTCAAGTCTATATGCCGGTTGTAGTCTAGATTCACTAATGTAACCTATGACTCGGGGTTGACACCAATGAACTCTAAATCCCTACAACCAAAGCTCTGATACCATCTGTAGCGACCCGACCAAATCATGTTTGACGGCGCCGTCTACGTAGGTCTCATTACATGGTCATGAAACAACCCAACCCGTACTCCGTACGATAATTTTTTTTTTAAAAATATAATACACATTTACGCGCCAATTAAATATGTAACCCATTCCACACGATTCGTCAAAACACACTACGAGTTTAATGTCTACAAAAAGGCAAAAAGGCCATTAACGAATGTGATACTAGTTTGACCAACAACAAATGATAGTTTATAATCCAAACGACACTCGAGCATGGTTTGGGGCTAAACTACCCAAAACGTTCGGCCACTTCAAAAGCTATCCCAAAAGCATCCCCTGTCAACACTAACGGGAGACAACTAATTCAACCGTATACCCTTACCCTTGTCCAAGCCGGAACCTATAAAATGGTAAACAACGAGAGGGTAAGCAATGCTTAGTGAGTGCAACAATTATACATACATATATATAACCTATCCATTTGCAATCACAATACCAATTACCTCATACGAACTTGTAACTCAAATAACATGTCAACATAAATGTCACACCCACAAGTCGTACATTATTACGCCACTTCATTAGCATATACTCAACTCATCATATATATATATAATATGCTAAACAAATCAACAATCTCAATATGGTTAACCAATAACGCTATGGTGCTACCGGCTCGTGGTTCACACCATACGCTCGAGTCATACTCTTTTATAGTGCTACCGGCTCGTGGTTCACACTCGATGCTACCTGCTCGTGGTTCACATCTTATTTTATAGTGCTACCGGCTCGTGGTTCACACTCGATGCTACCGGCTCGTGGTTCACATCTTATCACACACATGTTGTGACGCCCAGTACAAAACCATCGTGTACGGATCACTAACAACAGGATCATTACAAGGTCAAACACTATATGCTATTTGAAAATCAATTTGCATTCATAGAAGATAACATTTTACAAAAGATAAATAGGAAACATTAACATGAGTACATGATACTAAGGTCATTACAAAGCTATCGTTTTGAAAATAACATAAGTTGCGAATGCAAAGTAAAGTTCCATGCTTGAGACATCTCTAAGTAATGCAGCGGAAGTCTAACACATCAGGTCTGTAACAGCAAGTCTAACACCAAGACTAGAACAACAAGTTTAACAGCAAGACTAGAATAGCAAGTTTAACAGCAAGACTAGAACAACAAGTTTAACAGCGGAAGCAACATCGTCTAAGCACCTGAGAAATACATGCTTAAAAAGTCAACACGAATGTTGGTGAGCTATAGTTTGTTTGTATCAGTAATGTAACGTAGGCCATGAGATTTCAGTGCTGCAAACCGCGTATCAAAACAGTATGTTCAAATCAGTATGAATAAGTATATGTATAACCGTGGGCACCCGGTAACTAGACTTAACGTTTATAACCCCCTGAAAGTGCACTTGGCAAGTGCGTATGACTTATGAAGTATTAAACACCCGTTAAATGCTAGCGCGACTAGCCCGAGTGGGGATGTCAAACCCTATGGATCCATATCTAAGATTCGCGTTCACGGTTCAAAAACCAATGATTAAACGTTACCGAGCTAAAGGGAATGTTTATGCCATTGTATAACCCACACATATATAAGTTTAAGTACTCGTGCCTAGTATGTAAAACATAAAATCCGCATGTATTCTCAGTTCCCAAAATAAGTTTAAAGTAAAAAGGGAATGCTATAACTCACAGTGATAAAAGCGGTAAAGTCGGTAATGAAAGTACGCAAGTAGTAAGTCGGTCCGAAAGGTCGTCAACCTAAATCAAAGGTTACTAGGTCAGTAGGTTGTCTTAATAAGTTCTAATAGTGCATAAAATAAGTTTAAGTGTCATCATCATCATCATTCATCATCATAAAAGCTAAGTGAGTTTGACAAGAATAGAGATCGAAACAATAGGCTGACTTCGGTCAGCTGCTACGACCTCTACGTAAATCGAAAAGATGCATGGTCAGTGGCTATGGCTCCGTATATGAGTCCCCTAACAGCTGACCAATTTTCAGACTAACTCGTCTTCGTTTGACCGTGGCGACGGTTTAAGTGCGAGTAGGTCAGAAATTTCAGCACAACATTAATAGGGTGTAGTAACTCTCGGAGGGCCATAAATCCTAAACCGTAACTTGGATTAAGACGAGGCCTAAACGGAAAATCATCTACTCGAACCAAAATAACTGAAAATCCACTTTACAGTAGCCCAGGTGGTCTGATCAGATACGAAAATCAGTGTACAAGTGCTCCGGTGGGGTTCTTAGTGCTCGATGCTCATCACGGTTCTCATCCTTGATGCTTGTAGCTTCAAGTGTACAACTCGTTGATGGTTTAGCATCACTTTTGACCAAGATTCACCATCAATACACAATATGTTAAGACCAAGTAAGATTACAACTCATTCATGAGTCTTAGATGGATGATAAACCAAGGTTACATCATATCCTTAGTCTTAACACTAATACAAGTCACAATAACAACTAAAGTTACAAACTTTACATCAATTTAACAAGTATGAACACAATCTAAGTCAAAAGAGGTGATGGAACCTGTAATGACCCGGAAATTTCCGACCAAATTTAAACCTTAATATTTATATGTTTCCGACACGATAAGCAAAAATCTGTAATGTTGAGTTTAGAAAGTTTGAAATCTATATTCGGATAACTAGTTACCTTTTTGACCAAGACTGGCGATTCACGAACATTTATGTGTATATACAATATATACTTATTAATTGATAACGTTAACAAGGTATTAGATATATAAATAACTTGCAACGTGTATCTAAAACATGTTGTTGTATATTAAATATATATATGATTTATATTAGTAATTATGATTAAATTTTAATAGATATAAAATACATGAATATTAATTATTCAACAGATATTATCATGTAAAATATGTTATAATTATTAAATGTTACATAATTAATTATAAAATTAATATATTAAGTGTAGTTACAAGTTAATTATAGTTGATATATTATTATTATATTTATTATTATTATTATTAATACCAGTAATATTAATATTACAAAAATTATATTATGAAATTCGATACATTTGTTTTTTTATTTATTGATATCAGTATTAAGAATATTATTATAATATATAGATACAAAATTGGATACATTTAAATTATTAATAATACTATTGTTATCCTTATTAATATCATCATTACTGTTATATATTATTATCACTAAAATATCTACTAGTATTATTAAGGTTAATAGAATTATTAATACTAAAAGTTATAAAATTATTATAATTGTATTATAATACAAATTATATGATTTTTAGTAGTAAAATATGATAGAGGTAATATATGTATATTTGATAATTATCAAAAATAATGAATTTTATATAAACAGATGTAAATTGCTAAATAAATACGGATATATATATTTAGAAAAAAAAAACACAGGTATTTACATATAAATATATTATACAGATAAATAAATAATTATATAAAAACAATTTCCATTATAGGTCGTAATCTCCTTTTATATAATTTTTTGTATTTTTCTGTTTGGAACGAATCCTTTGGTCGACTCCTTTTCTTGATATAAACCGAGCAAATTTTTTTTATATAATCCAGACATCTAAAGTAATTCACTATCAATATTACCTATCAAATATAATCAATTCAGTGTATTGAATTAGAATCGAAACCAAATCTGGAACCAGTTATTATCTCTGTTTCTACTCCATTTAATCAAAACCTCGAAGTGGAATTGATTTTAAAAATCTAAAGATGCAGAAGAAATCTCATTCAGGTCGTGAATCTTTCTGTACACTTTCGAATTTTAATTTGATAAATCAAAGACGAATTGGGAGGTTAAAGTGTAAATTTAAAAAAAAAAAATCAAAGTTTATGTTCTTGAGAAATTCGTAATTATTTCAAGGTTTTTAGGAAAACTGATAATTGCTAACGTTTTTAAGAAGGATTTAAAACATTTCTCATGTTATAATCTGGTTCTAAAACTTTCTCAAACTAACAATACGATTTCCCAGTTGGTGAAGAAAACGAAGGAGCTGTTATAGCTCTTTTTCATTTTGTTTGGTTTTAAAACAATCTTTAATCGTTCCTGTGTTATTCATTAACCCTAAAATTAGTTAAAAACCTGTTAATAAGTGGGATTGATTTCTGGTCGTTTTCACTTCTAGTCGATTGATAAATGAAGAAGAAGGAGGCAAAACAGAAACGGATTTTATAGATTTAAGTTTAGCATTATATCAGAAAAACAACATCAGTCGAGTGGTTAAGAGTGTTGACGGGTTTCATGAGGTCGCGGGTTCAATTCTAGGGAGTGACAGTTTCATTTTTTTTGAAGATTATCAACTTTCTTAAGGTAGAATTACTATTACTATTATTATTAATATTACTAACTTATAAACATTTTATTTATATTATCACTATTATTATTATTATTATTATTATTATTATTATTATTATTATTATTATTATTATTATTATTATTATTATTATTATTATTATTATATGTATTCTTTTTTATTTAGCAATATATTATTTTTAACATTATCATTATTATTAAAATTTCATTTTTATCATTATTAAAATTATTATTTTATAAGTAGTTATTAAAATCTAATATTATGAAAATAATACAACTTAACATTATTAACTTATTATTATCATGGTTATTATTACTATAATTATAATTATTATTATTAAAAGCACTTACTATGATTATTAGTAAAAGATAATATCACTTTTTATTTAATTTATCAAACAGCTATTAAAAACTATACTCAATACATATAACTTAACAATAGTAATATTTTTATATACAAAATGAATATAAGTTATTAATATAAAAGCTATATCATTAATAATAATTGTTAATTTTTTTTTTTCAATCACGATTATACGTTTTAATAGATATACAAATGATATAGGTTCGTGAATCGAAGGCCAACCTTACACTTGTTCAATGATGTTATATGTATTTTTACTACAAAATACAGTATGGTGAGTATATAGTCCCACTTTTAAAATCTAAATATTTCGGGATGAGAATACATGCATTTTATGTTTTATGATATGGACACAAGTAACTGAAAAATATATTCTACGTTGAGTTGTACCACTGGCATACTTCCCTGTAGCTTGGTAACTACTATTTACAGCGGTATTGTAAACGCGAATCCTGTTGATAGATCTATCGGGCCTGACAACCCCAACCGGACTGGACGACCAGTATTCAACGGTTGCACAGTACTTCGTTTTGATGACTACACTTGGTACGGTGTAGTGAGATTTCATAATAAAGGGAATATGCGACGTGAATAAATGTTAAGTATGGTTACCAAGTGCTCAACCACTTAGAATATTTTTATTAAAATGTTTATATATAAAATTCTTGTGGTCCATAGTTATTACGCTGCTAGCATCAAACCTATATATCTCACCAACTTTATGATGACATTTTAAAGCATGTTATTCTCAGGTACAAATTAAGTCTTCCGCTGTGCACTTGCTCATGTTAAGGACATTACTTGGAGTCGATCATCGCAATGGAACCAAATGTTGGAGACTTCGTCCGGATGGATAAGGACGGGTTATCACAGTTGGTATCAGAGCGTTGGTCCTAGCGAACCAGGTCTTGCATTAGTATGTCTAACTGATAGTTGTCAGGATGCATTAGCGAGTCTGGACTTCGACCTTAGCTGCATATTATAAGTATTGTATATCATTCCTAGCGGAAAAACTTCCTGCTAATCATTCCTAAGTCTAGACATGCCTTACTGCCTTTATTGCATAGATAGTGTATAGACAAATTTATATCTTAGCGTATCTATTACGATAGACTTTGCTTAATATCTTCCGTAAATTTCTCCGTAATTTAAGGGATCCTGGTACTATATATATATCTATGCATATTATGCATTGAGAATACCATCCAACTATTATTTGCTATCACTAAGCTTTTCATACCAAAAATCTTTTCTGTGATCGCGTACGATGGCCTCTACGAATCGACCAAGTTCTTCTGACTCCGAAGATAGCGTGACGGGAGCGCACCAACCGATCAACTACCGTGATTTCTTTAGAAAGTGGGGATGGGTTCGCGAAATACTTACCCTATGGAGAAATGAAGAAGGTACTCCATATCACGAGCCGAACTTACCACCTAACGTCGGAGTGCTCGACCCGCTCACCGGCGAACCTGTTCGCAACACCGTTTATACCCTTTTTGCAAGAATTTTTCGTCTTGAGGCTACCATTAACGGAACTAGAGAAGATATCCGACCTTTACCTCACACTGATAACCAACCAGGGTTAGTAGAAGAAGTTAAAGAACTCCGAGCTCGAGTGTTAACTTTAGAGGGCACGGTACACAATTTGCAAGCACCAGCAGTATCACCAACACCAGTAACATCACCAGCTTCAACACCAACGGTACCAGTACCACCAATATCCCAAGTTTCAACAATCCATGCCTCACCATCTCATTCTGCACCTCGAGTATAATCATCATTCTACATCGATTATCTTCGCTCGACATGGCGATTATGTAATTTCTGAAGTTTTAGAGATTATGTAATCTAGTATTAACGGTAAATCAAATGAGTTTAATATCTTATTGACTCATTAAATCCATGATTACATCTGAAGAAAATATATATGCAAGTATATTTTCATAAAGATTGTAATTAAAATTCTTTTGTACAAACTGTTAATGGTGAAAATATTTTAACGGGTAGGTAATACCCGAGGAATATTTAGATTTCACATTAATCAGCTACACGGTACATTCTTCGACTCTGATTCAACAGTCAGTCATTATCCTACTTGTATCCATAGATATACGTATCCGTTCACCACAGAATCCATTTTCGTTCCATTTCATATTTGGATTTTGACTTATCAGAATCCAACAAGTGGCATAATGAAGAAAACATTGGACAAAATAAAATTTGTTAGAAACAAACGAATTAACTAATTGAAATTTTGTTAAGAATCTACGCTAACTGTTCCAGCTAACTGTTCCTAGCTAACTGATTACATTTTATTTATCGCAATTTAATTATCGCAATTTTATTTATCGTCATTTAATTTCTGTTATTTACTTTACGCATTTAATTTATCGTCATCTAATTTCTGTTATTTATTTTACGCCCTTTAAATATCGGGACACGTATACAAGGTTTTGACATATCATATCGACGCATCTGTATATATTATTTGGAATAACCATAGACACTCTATATGCAGTAATGCGGGAGTTAGCTATACAGGGTTGAGGTTGATTCTCAAATAATATATATACTTTGAGTTGTGATCGACACTGAGACCGGTACACGGGTCACGATACGTATTAATTAATTCGAATATTATATATTAATTTATATATGAATATATTGGACGATTGGACAATTGGATTATTGGACTGCTAACTTTGGACAATTAAAATGAATTAAAATATGGATTATAACATATGAAACTAAACAATTCTTCAAGTTTGCCACTTGATTTCATCTTAAACCTCATTTGTACCTCGACAATTACAAATCCTTGTTCAAACCTATCATGATTCTTGAAAACACCGCGATCGAGAAGTTGAATCAGCCGCACTTCGTCTACGGAAGAAAGATTTATGCATACAGTTATGCACCTGAAAATTTTCGAAACCAAATTTTAGTTAAAATGTATCCGCGACGAATTCCATATCATTTATTAGCAAAAACAACCTCACAATTCCATTTCAAGAAGCTGATTTTGTCACAGCTTCACTTCGACTTCTCAGTAGTATTACTCTTATTATAATCTCAATATATACGAATCCTTTCGCCGTCGTTACTGGAGCACCTTTTATATTCCACCATACTACCATCAGCGTTTAATCATCTAAAAACACAAATCTCTTAAAATCACCTCGGGTTGAAAACCAATGACCCAAATTCGTTAACTTTGAAAATGCTGACGAAACAGCATGTTGAAGATAGTCTTAATGGTCAAAAGTTGATAGGAAATTTAGCACCGAATAGTGGATTATGCGAAACTATGAAGGAAACCGTGAACAAATCACAAAGAATAAGTTTGATTTCAAAGAATCCAAATGATTCAGTGCCTGCTGAAACCGTTAGTAAGAACCCTACTCCTTATTCTAAACCTTTCCAAAGGATATTCTTCATCATCATCTTATCTTAGATATTATAAGATATCTTCATATTTTCCGTTATACATATTCTCCACATTTCTGGAGATATTTTCACAACTATTCTTATCTGAGATCATGTATCTCTCTGTAATATCTGCGTTACAACATAAAAGAAACAGTGTTAGTTTCTAAATTCTGGAACCTTCGAGTTTAAAATATGAATGTTTTGAAGTAGTGTTGGGAACTGATGCATGGATTAGTATAATATAATGACACTTGATCAACGTCATTATATTACAGTAACTCATGATAAGTTTCTAATGGGATGTGATGATTCACAGTATCATCATCATGTGCCATGTTACACTGCTCTTACATTCTATCCAATCTCCAAACATATCAAGAATATATCATCTTGATAGATTTAACAAATTAAAATCGTGCCATTACCATTTCTTTCTGAGAGCATTAGCTATGTTCTTTTCAAATTTCATATCTACGAATTCCGGATCATTGCTCGCTTGACTCGAGAACGGGAAGAAGAAACGAAGGGATAAAGCCCCGAAATAGAAATTGGGGTAAAAATCGCAGCAATTAGGAGAGAGCATTAACTATGGATGACAATGATTATATAAGACAGAAGCAGGAACATCGAAGTATAAGGGAAGATATAAAACTCAACAACCACCCAGAAATTACAAACCGTGTATATCGATACAGATAGCAATATAGAGACACGGGAGAACTAGAAACACTATAAACACAAGTGTATAGTATAAGTAAATAGATTCTTCTGGTGGTAGATGAAAAAGAAGAATGACAGATGTAAAAATTAAGAGTATATCAAGGATCAGAAGGGAATACAGCATATTGGTGAATGACTTAAAGCAGAAATTAAGGAGAAAGAGTAGAAGATGTGAGGTATGGAAGTGAGAAATGGAAGGAGGTGGATTTATAGTGAAATATCCGACAAAGAAATCGAAACAGATTGCTGCATTAAATCAAAGAAGATCCTGATCGCTGAAAAATCAAATCTTATTACGTAAGATTTTCTTTAAATCCCTTAAATCCCGGAAATCAATAGTAACTATGTCATCGGTTGAAACAGATATATTTATTTACTCATTTCACTCTTTTGTGATAGCTTCACTCGTGCGCATCACATGATCGAATCGTTTTATCTATATCTCTTAATACTGATAAAACTCCATTATCACCTCATATTCGTCATGAAAACATTCTTGTTGTTATCCATGACGACCTCTATCAAATTTCGGGGACGAAATTTCTTTAACGGGTAGGTACTGTAATGACCTGGAAATTTCCGACCAAATTTAAACCTTAATCTTTATATGTTTCCGACACGATAAGCAAAAATCTGTAATGTTGAGTTTAGAAAGTTTGAAATCTATATTCGGATAACTAGTTACCTTTTTGACCAAGCCTGGCGATTCACGAACATTTATGTGTATATACAATATATACTTATTAATTGATAACGTTAACAAGGTATTAGATATATAAATAACTTGCAACGTGTATCTAAAACATGTTGTTGTATATTAAATATATATATGATTTCTATTAGTAATTATGATTAAATTTTAATAGATATAAAATACATGAATATTAATTATTCAACAGATATTATCATGTAAAATATGTTATACTTATTAAATGTTACATAATTAATTATAAAATTAATATATTAAGTGTAGTTACAAGTTAATTATAGTTGATATATTATTATTATATTTATTATTATTATTAATACCAGTAATATTAATATTACAAAAATTATATTATGAAATTCGATACATTTGTTTTTTTTATTTGATATCAGTATTAAGAATATTATTATAATATATAGATACAAAATTGGATACATTTAAATTATTAATAATACTATTGTTATCCTTATTAATATCATCATTACTGTTATATATTATTATCACTAAAATATCTACTAGTATTATTAAGGTTAATAGAATTATTAATACTAAAAGTTATAAAATTATTATAATTGTATTATAATACAAATTATATGATTTTTAGTAGTAAAATATGATAGAGGTAATATATGTATATTTGATAATTATCAAAAATAATGAATTTTATATAAACAGATGTAAATTGCTAAATAAATACGGATATATATATTTAGAAAAAAAAAACACAGGTATTTACATATAAATATATTATACAGATAAATAAATAATTATATAAAAACAATTTCCATTATAGGTCGTAATCTCCTTTTATATAATTTTTTGTATTTTTCTGTTTGGAACGAATCCTTTGGTCGACTCCTTTTCTTGATATAAACCGAGCAAATTTTTTTTATATAATCCAGACATCCAAAGTAATTCACTATCAATATTACCTATCAAATATAATCAATTCAGTGTATTGAATTAGAATCGAAACCAAATCTGGAACCAGTTATTATCTCTGTTTCTACTCCATTTAATCAAAACCTCGAAGTGGAATTGATTTTAAAAATCTAAAGATGCAGAAGGAATCTCATTCAGGTCGTGAATCTTTCTGTACACTTTTGAATTTTAATTTGATAAATCAAAGACGAATTGGGAGGTTAAAGTGTAAATTAAAAAAAAAAAATCAAAGTTTATGTTCTTGAGAAATTCGTAATTATTTCAAGGTTTTTAGGAAAACTGATAATTGCTAACGTTTTTAAGAAGGATTTAAAACCTTTCTCATGTTATAATCTGGTTCTAAAACTTTCTCAAACTAACAATACGATTTCCCAGTTGGTGAAGAACACGAAGGAGCTGTTATAGCTCTTTTTCATTTTGTTTGGTTTTAAAACAATCTTTAATCGTTCCTGTGTTATTCATTAACCCTAAAATTAGTTAAAAACCTGTTAATAAGTAGGATTGATTTCTGGTCGTTTTCACTTCTAGTCGATTGATAAATGAAGAAGAAGGAGGCAAAACAGAAACGGATTTTATAGATTTAAGTTTAGCATTATATCAGAAAAACAACATCAGTCGAGTGGTTAAGAGTGTTGACGGGTTTCATGAGGTCGCGGGTTCAATTCTAGGGAGTGACAGTTTCATTTTTTTTGAAGATTATCAACTTTCTTAAGGTAGAATTACTATTA